>NC_080380.1:91018000-91110598 GCF_014773155.1 Arachis stenosperma
TTATAGAAAATTAGTAGCCTAAGGTGTACAAAGATGAGTAAATGACATAAAAATCCTCTTCCGGGCCCACTTGGTGTGCTTGGTTTTGAGCAATGAAGCATTTTCGTGTAGAGACTCTCCTTGGAGTTAAACGCCAGCTTTTATGCCAGTTTGGGCGTTTAACTCCCATTTAGGTGCCAGTTCCGGCGTTTAACATTGGAATTCCTGAGGGGTGACTTTGAACGCCGGTTTTGGGCCATCAAATCTTGGGCAAGTATGGACTATCATATATTGCTGGAAAGCCCAGGATGTCTACTTTCCAACACCGTTAAGAGCGCGCCAATTGGGCTTCTGTAGCTCCAGAAAATCCCTTCGAGTGCAGGGAGGTCAGAATCCAACAGCATCTGCAGTCCTTTTGAGTCTCTGGATCAGATTTTTGCTCAGATCCCTCAATTTCAGCCAGAAAATCCCTGAAATCACAGAAAAACACACAAACCATAGTAAAGTCCAGAAAAGTGAATTTAACTAAAACTAATAAAAATATACTAAAAACTAACTAAAAGATACTAAAACATACTAAAAACAATGCCAAAAAGCGTACAAATTATCCGCTCATCACAACACCAAACTTAAATTGGTTGCTTGTCCCCAAGCAACTGAAAATCAATAAGATAAAAAAGAGAATATACTATAGACTCCAAATTATCAATGAAACTTAGCTCCAAATTAGATGAGCGGGACTAGTAGCTTTTTGCCTCCGAACAGTTTTGGCATCTCACTCTATCCTTTGAAATTCAGAATGATTGGCTTCTTTAGGAACTTAGAATCCAGATAGTGTTATTGATTCTCCTAGTTAAGTATGATGATTCTTGAACACAGTTACTTCATGAGTCTTGGCCGTGGCCCAAAGCACTCTGTCTTCCAGTATTACCACCGGATACATACATGCCACAGACACATAATTGGGTGAACCTTTTCAGATTGTGACTCAGCTTTGCTAAAGTCCCCAATTAGAGGTGTCCAGGGTTCTTAAACTCACTCTTATTGCCTTGGATCACAACTTTATTTCTTTCTTTTTCTTTCTTTTTTTTCTTCTCTTTTTTTTTCGGTTTTTTTTTTTTTTTTTTTTTTTTTCGCTTGCTTTCTTCTTCTTTTTTTTTTTGTATTCACTGCTTTTTCTTGCTTCAAGAATCATTTTTATGATTTTTCAGATCCTCAGTAACATGTCTCCTTTTTCATCATTCTTTCAAGAGCCAACAATTTTTAACATTCATGAACAACAAATTCAAAAGACATATGCACTGTTCAAGCATACATTCAGAGAACAAAAGTGTTGCCACCACATCAAACTAATTAAGCTAGTTTTAAAGATGGATTTGAAATCCTGTACTTTTTGTTCTTGTTAAAAAAAAGTTTTCATTTAAGAAAGGTTGGATTCATATTCATAGCTTAAGGCATAGAGACACTAAGACTAATGATCATAAGACACAAACATGGATAAACATAAAGCATAATTTTCGAAAAACAGAAAAGCAAAGAACAAGGGGATTAAAGAACGGGTCCACCTTAGTGATGGCGGCTTGTTCTTCCTTTTGAAGGTCTTATGGAGTGCTTGAGCTCCTCAATGTATCTTCCTTGTCTTTGTTGCTCCTCTCTCATGATTCTTTGATCTTCTCTAATTTCATGGAGGAGGATGGAGTGTTCTTGGTGCTCCACCCTTAGTCCCATGTTGGAACTCAATTCTCCTAGGGAGGTTTTGATTTGCTCCCAATAGTTTTGTGGAGGAAAGTGCATCCCTTGAGGCATCTTAGGGACTTTATGAGGAGGAGGATCTCTTGTTTGCTCCATCCTTTTCTTAGTGATGGGCTTGAGGTCATGCCATCTCAGTTGAACCGGCTTCCCTCTTGAATTTCTCTTCCATTGGGTGCCCTCTTCACAAATGTTTATGAGGACTTGGTCCAACCTTTTGATCAAAAGTTGACCCTTCTTCATGGCCACAACTTCATAGAAGTGGTCTTGATGCACCCTTGAGATGAATCTCTCCATCTCTCATGACTCGGAGGTGAAAGCTTTTTGCCTTCCCTTTCCTCTTTCTAGAGGTTTCTCCGGCCTTGGATGCCATAAATGGTTATGGAAAAATAAAAAGCAACGCTTTTACCACACCAAACTTAAAAGGTTTGCTCGTCCTCGAGCAAAAGAAGAAAGAAGAGAGTAGAAGAAGAAGAAATGGAGGAGATGGAGGTGGCTTGTGGTTTGATTATGAATGGTGAGGTAGGTGAATGGGTGAAGAAGAAAGAGGGTGGTGGGGTTGGTGGGGATCCTGTGGGGTCCACAGATCCTGTGGCGTCAAGGAAAAGTCATCCCTGCACCAAATGGCATTCAAAATCACGTTTTGAGCCATTTCTGGCGTTAAACGCCGGGCTGGTGCCCATTCCTGGCGTTTAACGCCAGGTTCTTGCCCTTTTCTGGCGTTTAACGCCAGTCTGGTGCCCCTTTCTGGCGTTAAACGCCCAGAATGGTGCCAGACTAGGCATTAAACGCCCAACTGCTAGCCTCACTGGCGTTTAAACGCCAGTGGGTTCTTCCTCCAGGGTGTGCTATTTTTCTTCCTGTTTTTCATTCTGTTTTTGCTTTTTCAATTGATTTTGTGTCTTCTTATGATCATCAACCTACAAAAAATAAAATAACAAAAGAAAATAGATAAAATATAACATTGGGTTGCCTCCCAACAAGCGCTTCTTTAATGTCAGTAGCTTGACAGAGGGCTCTCATGGAGCCTCACAGATACTCAAGCAATGTTGGAACCTCCCAACACCAAACTTAGAGTTGAATGTGGGGGTTCAACACCAAACTTAGAGTTTGGTTGTGGCCTCCCAACACCAAACTTAGAGTTTGACTGTGGGGGCTCTGTTTGACTCTGATTTGAGAGAAGCTCTTCATGCTTCCTCTCCATGGTGACAGAGGGATATCCTTGAGCCTTAAACACAAAGGATTCTTCATTCACTTGAATGATTAGTTCACCTCCATCAACATCACAGCCTTTGCTGTGGCTAGGAAGGGTCTGCCAAGGATGATGGATTCATCCATGCACTTCCCAGTCTCTAGGACTATGAAATCATAGGGATGTAATGGTCTTCAATCTTCACCAATACATCCTTTACAAGTCCATGAGCTTGTTTTCTTGAGTTGTCTGCCATCTCTAGTGAGATTCTTGCAGCTTGTACCTCAAAGATCCCTAGCTTCTCCATTACAGAGAGAGGCATGAGGTTTACACTTGACCCTAAGTCACACAGCGCCTTCTTGAAGGTCATGGTGCCTATGGTACAAGGTATGGAAACTTCCCAGGATCTTGTCTCTTTTGAGGTAATTCTGCCTAGACAAGTCATCCAGTTCTTTGGTGCAAAGGAGGTTCATCCTCCCAAGTCTCATTTCCAAATAACTTGTCATTTAGCCTCATGATTGCTCCAAGGTATTTAGCAACTTGCTCTTCAGTGACATACTCACCCTCTTCAGAGGAAGAATACTCATCAGAGCTCATGAAAGGCAGAAGTAAGTCCAATGGAATCTCTATGGTCTCATTTTTGAGTCTCAGATTCCCATGGTTCCTCATTGGGGAACTCTGTGGAGGCTAGTGCACGCCCATTGAGGCCTTCCTCAGTGGCGTCCACTTCCTCTCTTTCCTCTCCAGATTCGGCCATGTTTATGGCTTTGCACTCTCCTTTTGGATTTTCTTCTGTATTACTTGGGAGAGTACTAGGAGGGAGTTCAGTAACTTTCTTGCTCAGCTGTCCCACTTGTGCCTCGAAATTCCTAATGGAGGACCTTGTTTCAGTCATGAAACTTTGAGTGGTTTTGATTAGATCAGAGACCATGGTTGCTAAGTCAGAGGGGTTCTGCTTAGAATTCTCTGTCTGTTGCTGAGAAGATGATGGAAAAGGCTTGCCATTGCTAAACCTGTTTCTTCCACCATTATTGTTATTGAAACCTTGTTGAGGTCTCTCTTGATTCTTCCATGAGAAATTTGGGTGATTTCTCCATGAAGAATTATAGGTGTTTCCATAGGGTTCTCCTAGGTAATTCACCTCTTCCATTGAAGGGTTCTCAGGATCATAAGCTTCTTCTTCAGATGAAGCATCCTTAGTACTGCTTGGTGCACTTTGCATTCCAGACAGACTTTGAGAAATCAAATTGACTTGTTGAGTCAATATCTTGTTCTGAGCCAAAATGGCATTCAGAGTATCAATCTCAAGAACTCCTTTCTTCTGACTTGTCCCATTGTTCACAGGATTTCTTTCAGAAGTGTACATGAATTGGTTATTTGCAACCATTTTAATGAGCTCTTGAGCCTCTGTAGGCGTCTTCTTCAGATGAAGAGATCCTCCAGCAGAGCTATCCAAAGACATCTTGGATAGTTCAGAGAGACCATCATAGAAAATACCTATGATGCTCCATTCAGAAAGCATGTCTGAGGGACACTTTCTGATTAATTGTTTGTATCTTTCCCAAGCTTCATAGAGGGATTCACCATCCTTCTGTCTGAAGGTTTGGACTTCCACTCTAAGCTTACTCAATTTTTGAGGTGGAAAGAACTTTTCCAAGAAGGCATTGACTAGCTTTTCCCAAGAGTCCAGGCTTTCTTTAGGTTGTGAGTCCAACCATATTCTAGCTCTGTCTCTTACAGCAAAAGGGAATAGCATCAGTCTGTAGACCTCAGGGTCAACCCCATTAGTCTTGACTGTGTCACAGATTTGCAAGAACTCAGCTAAAAACTGATGAGGATCTTCCAATGGAAGTCCATGGAACTTGCAATTCTGTTGCATTAGAGAAACTAATTGAGGCTTAAGCTCAAAGTTGTTTGCTCCAATGGCAGGGATAGAGATGCTTCTCCCATAGAAGTCGGGAGTAGGTGTAGTAAAGTCACCCAGCACCTTCCTTGCATTGTTGGCATTGTTGTTGTTTTCGGCTGCCATAGGCTCTTCTTCTTTGAAGAATTCGGTCAGGTCCTCAACAGAGAGTTGTGCCTTAGCTTCTCTTAGCTTTTGCTTCAAGGTCCTTTCAGGTTCAGGGTCAGCTTCAACAAGAATGCCTTTGTCTCTGCTCCTGCTCATATGAAAGAGAAGACAACAAGAAAATGTGGAATCCTCTATGTCACAGTATAGAGATTCCTTGAGGTGTCAGAGGAAAAGAAAAGTAGAAGACAGAAGTAGAAAATTCGAATTTATCAAAGAAGATGGGGTTCGAATTTTGCATTAAGGAATAGTGTTAGTCCATAAATAGAAGGATGTGAAAAGAAGGGAAGTAATATTCGAAAATTAAGTAAAAAATTTTGAAAACATTTTTGAAAAACACTACTTGATTTTCGAAAATAAGAGTGGGAAAGAAATTAAATGATTTTTGAAAAAGATTTTGAAATTAGAAGTTAAAAAGATTTGATTGAAAACTATTTTGAAAAAGATGTGATTAAAAAGATATGATTGGTTTTAAAAAGATGTGATTGAGAAGATATGATTTGAAAAACATTTAAAAAAAAGATTTGATTTTAAAATTGATGACTTGCTTGACAAAAAAAAGATATGATTCAAAAATTAAACCTTCCTCAGTAGAAAAGGCAACATACTTGAAATTTTGAATCAAATCATTAATTGTTAGCAAGTCTCTTTGAAAAAGGAAAGAAATTGATTTTGAAAACATTTGATTGAAAAGATATGATTTGAAAAAGATTTGATTTTGAAAAACTTTGAAAACTTGAAAAAAATTGATTTTGAAAACAAAATCTTCCCCCTTGTGCCATCCTGGCGTTTAAACGCCAGTCTGTCCTTCTTCACTGGGCGTTTTGAACGCCCAGCTTTTTCTGTGTAATTCCTCTGCTGCATGTTCTGAATCTTCAGTCCCCTGTACTATTGACTTGAAAATAGAACCAAGATCAAATAAACAAGGCATGCAAGACACCAAACTTAAGATTAGACACTAGACTCAAGCAAGAAACATAAAGTATTTTTGGTTTTTATGATTTTTATAAATTTTTTTGTGCTTTTTTCGAAAATTATATGGAAATAGAAAATAAAGGTTTCAGAATTCTCAATTTGAATTTCCAGGAATCATTGCAATGCTAGTCTAAGACTCCGGTCCAGGAATTAGACATGGCTTCACAGCCAGCCAAGCTTTCAAAGAAAGCTTCGGTCCAAAACACTAGACATGGCCAATGGCCAGCCAAGCCTTAGCAGATCATTGCTCCAATGGCAAGATTGATGGAAATCAACAAGCTATTGTGATGATCAGTTGAAACCTCGGTCCAATAAGATTAGACATGGCTTCACAGCCAGCCAGATTTCAGCAGATCACCATGAAACACTAGAATTCATTCTTAAGAACTCTGAAGAAAAATACCTAATCTAAGCAACAAGATGAACCGTCAGTTGTCCATACTCAAGAACAATCCCCGGCAACGGCGCCAAAAACTTGGTGTTGTTGCCGGGTCAAAACATGGCACTGTTATTGCAGGGAACAAATGCGAAACTGTAGTTAGGACATTTAATTCCCCGGCAACGGCGCCAAAAACTTGGTGCACGAAATTGTGATCACTACTTTTACACAAAACAATCCCCGGTAATGGCTCCAAAGACTTGGTGCTCAATACCATGGCATAAACACAACTTCGCACAACTAACCAGCAAGTGCACTGGGTCGTCCAAGTAATAAACCTTACGCGAGTAAGGGTCGATCCCACGGAGATTGTTGGTATGAAGCAAGCTATGGTCACCTTGTAAATCTCAGTCAGGCAGACTCAAATGGGTATAGTGATAAACGAATAAAGCATAAAGATAAAGATAGAGATACTTATGTATATCATTGGTGAGAGCTTCAGATAAGCGTATGAAGATGCCTTCCCTTCCGTCTCTCTGCTTTCCTACTGTCCTCATCCAATCCTTCTTACTCCTTTCCATGGCAAGCTTATGCAAGGGTTTCACCGTTGTCAGTGGCTACCTCCCATCCTCTCAGTGAAAATGTTCCTATGCTCTGTCACAGCATATGGCTAATCAGCTGTCGGTTCTCGGTCAGGCCGGAATAGAATCCAGCGATTCTTTTGCGTCTGTCACTAACGCCCCGCCTGCTAGGAGTTTGAAGCACGTCACAGTCATTCAATCATTGAATCCTACTCAGAATACCACAGACAAGGTTAGACCTTCCGGATTCTCTTGAATGCTGCCATCAGTTCTCGCCTATACCACGAAGACTCTGATCTCACGGAATGGCTGGCTCGTTTGTCAGGCGAGCACTCGGTTGTCAGGCGATCAACCATGCATCGTGTATCAGGAATCCAAGAGATATTCACTAAGCCTCATATGCTTGTAGAACAAGAGTGGTTGTCAGTCACTTTGTTCATAAGTGAGAATGATGATGAGTGTCACGGATCATCACATTCATCAAGTTGAAGAACAGGTGATATCTTGGAACAAGAACAAGCGGATTTGAATAGAAGAACAATAGTAATTGCATTAATACTCGAGGTACAGCAGAGCTCCACACCTTAATCTATGGTGTGTAGAAACTCCACCGTTGAAAATACATAAGAACAAGGTCTAGGCATGGCCGTGAGGCCAGCCTCCCAGTGATCAAAAGATTCAAAGATCTCCAGATGTCTAATACAATAGTAAAAGGTCCTACTTATAGAAAATTAGTAGCCTAAGGTGTACAAAGATGAGTAAATGACATAAAAATCCTCTTTCGGGCCCACTTGGTGTGTGCTTGGGCTGAGCAATGAAGCATTTTCGTGTAGAGACTCTCCTTGGAGTTAAACGCCAGCTTTTATGCCAGTTTGGGCGTTTAACTCCCATTTAGGTGCCAGTTCCGGCGTTTAACGCTGGAATTCCTGAGGGTGACTTTGAACGCCGGTTTGGGCCATCAAATCTTGGGCAAAGTATGGACTATCATATATTGCTGGAAAGCCCAGGATGTCTACTTTCCAACGCCGTTGAGAGCGCGCCAATTGGGCTTCTGTAGCTCCAGAAAATCTACTTCGAGTGCAGGGAGGTCAGAATCCAACAGCATCTGCAGTCATTTTGAGTCTCTGGATCAGATTTTTGCTCAGATCCCTCAATTTCAGCCAGAAAATCCCTGAAATCACAGAAAAACACACAAACTCATAGTAAAGTCCAGAAAAGTGAATTTTAACTAAAAACTAATAAAAATATACTAAAAACTAACTAAAAGATACTAAAAACATACTAAAAACAATGCCAAAAAGCGTACAAATTATCCGCTCATCAGGAGGTTCCAACAATGCTCTAAACATCTGTAAGGTTCTATGAGAGCCCACTGTCAAGCTATTGACATTAAAAAAGTGCTTATTGGGAGGCAACCCAATTTTTATTTATCTATATTTTTATTGTTCTTTTATGTTTTATTAGGTTCATGATCATGAGGAGTCACAAAACAATTACTAAAATTAAAACAGAATCAAAAACAGCATACCCTGGAGGAAGAGCCTACTGGTGTTTAAACGCCAGTGAGGAGCATCTAGCTGGCGTTTAACGCCAGAACAGAGCATGAATTTGGTGTTGAATGCTAGAAACAAGTTGCAGTCTGGCGTTTAAACGACAGGATTGCACCCTGAGGAAAGCTGGTATTTAACGCTAGCAACAAGCATCAGACTGGCGTTAAACGCCAGAAACATGCTACATTTGGGCGTTTAACGCCAGAAACATGCAATATTTGGGCGTTTAATGCCAGAAACAAGCTTCAGTCCGGTGTTAAACGCCAGGATTGCAGGCAGAGGGCATTTTACACACCTAATTGGTGCAGGGATGATTCATCCTTAACACCTCAAGATCTGTGGACCCCACAGGATCACCTCAAGATCTGTGGACCCCACAGGATCCCCACCTACCTTAACTCACCTTCTCTCCTCTTCACACAATCTAATAACACTCTTCCCCAAACACCCTTCACCAATCACCTCAATCTCTCTTCCCCATCACCTCTTTACCACTCACATCTATCCATTCTTCCCCATAAACCCCACCCACCTTCAAATTCAAAATCTCTTTCCCACCCAAACCCACCCTAAATGACCGAACCCACTACCCTCTCCCTCCACTATATAAACCCCTCCATCCTTCTTCATTTTTACACAACACAACCCTCTCTTCTCCCTCTTGGCCGCAACACACAACTCTCTCCCTCTCCTCTATATCTTCTTCTTCTTCTTCTATTCTTTCTTCTCTTACTCGAGGACGAGCAACATTCTAAGTTTGGTGTGGTAAAAGCATAGCTTTTTTGTTTTTACATAACCATTTATGGCACCTAAGGCCGGAGAAACCTCTAGAAAGAAGAAAAGAAAGACAAAAGCTTCCACCTCCAAGTCATGGGAGATGGAGAGATTCATCTCAAAGGTCTATCAAGACCACTTCTATGAAGTTGTGGCCAAGAAGAAGGTGATCTCTGAGGTCCCTTTCATGCTCAAGAAAAATGAGTATCCAGAGATCCGACATGAGATCCAAAGAAGAGGTTGGGAAGTTCTGACCAACCCCATTCAACAAGTTGGAATCTTAATGGTTCAAGAGTTCTATGCCAATGCATGGATCACTTGGAACCATGATCAAAGTAAGAACCCAAATCCAAAGAATTGGCTTACAATGGTTCGGGGGAAATGCTTAGATTTTAGTCCAAAAAATGTGAGGTTGGCATTCAACTTGCCTATGATGCAAGAAGACGCACGACTCTACACTAGAAGGGTCAAATTTGATCAAAGGTTGGACCAAGTCCTCGTGGTCATATGTGTGGATCGGGCCATCATGATCCATAGCATCATGATTAGAGAAGAAGTAAAAGTTCATGAAGTCATCTACCTAGAACTCTACAAAGTAGCCGAAAAGCCATCCATCTTAGCAAGGCTAGCTTTTCCTCATCTCATTTGCCATCTATGCTACTTAGCTGGAGTTGTCATAGAAGGAGACATCCTCATTGAAGAGGACAAGCCCATCACTAAGAAGAGGATGGAGCAAACAAGAGAGCCTACCCATGGATCTCAAGAGACGCTTGAGGAAGCTCATCATCAAGAAATCCCTGAGATGCCTCAAGGGATGCATTTTCCTTCAAACAACTATTAGGAATAACTCAAAACCTCTTTAGATGACTTGAGTTACAACATGGACCAATTAAGGGTGGAACACCAAGAGCACTCCATCATTCTCAATGAAATTAGAGAAGATCAAAGAGCTATGAGGAAGGAGCAACAAAGGCAAGGAAGAGACATAAAGGAGCTCAAGGATGCCATTGGTCCTTCAAGAAGAAGATGCTACCATCACTAAGGTGGACTCATTCCTTAACTTCCTTGTTCTTATCTCTCTATTTTTCGGTTTTTGAGCTTTATATTTGTCTATGTCTGTGTCTTTACTACATGATCATTAGTATTTAGTAACTATGTCTTAAGGCTATGAATAATTCTATGAATCCTTCACCTCTCTTAAATGAAAAATGTTTTTAATACAAAAGAACAAGAAGTACATGAGTTTCGAATTCATCCTTGAAATTAGTTTAATTATATTGATGTGGTGACAATACTTTTTGTTCTCTGAATGAATGCTTGAACAGTGCATATTTTTTATCTTGTTGTTTATGAATGCTAAAATTGTTGGCTCTTGAAAGAATGATGAACAAGAGAAATATTATTGATGATCTGAAAAATCATAAAATTAATTCTTGAAGCAAGAAAAAGCAGTGAAGAACAAAGCTTGTGAAAAAAAGTGGCAAAAAAATTAGAAAGAAAAAGAAAAAGCAAGCAGAAAAAGCCAATAGCCCTTAAAACCAAAAGGCAAGGGTAAAAAAGGATCCAAGGCTTTGAGCATCAATGTATAGGAGGGCCCAAGGAAATAAATCCAGGCCTAAGCGGCTAAAACAAGCTGTCCCTAATCATGTGCTTGTGGCATGCAGGTCCAAGTGAAAAGCTTGAGACTGAGTGGTTAAAGTCGTGATCCAAAGCAAAAGAGTGTGCTTAAGAGCTCTGGACACCTCTAACTGGGGACTTTAGCAAAGCTGAGTCACAATCTGAAAAGGTTCACCCATTCATGTGTCTGTGGCATTTATGTATCCGGTGGTAATACTGGAAAATAAAGTGCTTAGGGCCACGGCCAAGACTCATAAAAGTAGCTGTGTTCAAGAATCAACATACTTAACTAGGAGAATCAATAACACTATCTGAACTCTGAGTTCCTATGGATGCCAATCATTTTAAACTTCAAAGGATAAAGTGAGATGCCAAAACTGTTCAGAGGCAAAAAGCTACAAGTCCCGCTCATCTAATTAAAACTAATATTCATTGATGTCTTGAGATTTATAGTATATTATCTTCTTTTTATCCTATTTAATTTTCAGTTGCTTGGGGATAAGCAACAATTTAAGTTTGGTGTTGTGATGAGCAGATAATTTATATGCTTTTTGGCATTGTTTTTAGGTGATTTTTAGTAAAATCTAGCTACTTTTAGGGATGTTTTCATTAGTTTTTATGCAAAATTCACATTTCTGGACTTTACTATGAGTTTGTGTGTGTTTTCTGTGATTTTAGGTATTTTTTGGCTGAAATTGAGGGACCTGAGCAAAAATCTGATTCAGGTTGAAAAAAGAATGCTGATGCTATTGGATTCTGACCTCCCTGCACTCGAAATAGATTTTCTGGGGCTACAGAACTCCAAATGGCGCGCTCTCAATGGCTTTGGAAAGTAGACATCTAGAGCTTTCCAGAAATATATAATAGTCTATACTTTATTCGAGTTTAGATGACGCAAACTGGCATTCAACGCCAGTTCTATGCTGCATTCTGGAGTAAAATGCCAAAAATACGTTACAACTTGGCGTTTAACTCCAAAAGAAGCCTCTGCACATGAAAAGCTCAAGCTCAGCCCAAGCACAGACCAAAGTGGGCCCTGGAAGTGGATTTCTGCACTTAGACTTATTTCTGTAAACCCTAGTAGCTAGTTTAGTATAAATAGAACGTTTTACTATTGTACTAGAGTCAGTCTTTGACCAGGTCCTTTTCCCTATTTTCAAATTCATATGCCATTTGTGAAGGCTGGCCATTCGGCCATGCCTGAACCATTATCACTTATGTATTTTCAAAGGTGGAGTTTCTACACACCATAGATTAAGGTGTGGAGCTCTGCTGTACCTCGAGAATTAATGAAATTACTATTGTTCTTCTATTCGATTCAAGCTTATTCTTATTCTAAGATATTCGCTGCACTTCAACCTGATGGATATGATGATCTGTGACACTCATCATCATCCATCCTTATGAACGCGTGCTTGATAACCGCTTCCGTTTTACCTTAGACCGAGGGTGTATCTCTTGGATTCCTTAATCAGAATCTTCGTGGTATAAGCTAGAACCCTTTTGTGGCCATTCTTGAAAATCCGAAAAGTCTAAACCTTGTCTGTGGTATTCCAAGTAGGATTCAGGGATTGAATGACTGTGACGAGCTTCAAACTCGCGATTGTTGGGTGTAGTGACAGACGCAAAAGAATCAATGGATTCTATTTCGACACGATCGAGAACCGACAGATGATTAGCCATGCTGTGACAGAGCATTTGGACCATTTTCACCGAGAGGATGGGAAGTAGCCATTGACAACGGTGATGCCCTACATACAGCTTGCCATGGAAAGAAGTATGAAGAATTGGAGGAAGGCAGTAGGAAAGCAGAGATTCAGAAGGGACAAAGCATCTCCATACACTTATCTGAAATTCCCACCAATGATTTACATAAGTATCTCTATCTCTATTTTATGCTTTATTTATTTTATATTCGAAAACCATCATAACCATTAGAATTTGCCTAACTGAGAATTACAAGATAACCATAGCTTGCTCCATACCAACAATCTCCGTGGGATCGACCCTTACTCACGTAAGTTTTATTACTTGGACGACCCAGTGCACTTGCTGGTTAGTTGTGCGAAGTTGTGAAGAATGTGAGTGAACTATAGTAGTGTGCACCTATTTTTTAGAGCCATTGCTAAGAATTGTTCAAATTATGAAAAGAGTAAATCACAATTTTGCCTATCACAAGTCCTCATGGACATATGTGTGGAAGGAGCTCAATGGAAAAGAGACTCAAAAGGCAAGCTGGTTCAATTGAGAAGACCAGACCTTAAGCCTGTGGCTAGAGGATGGTTGGAGTTCATCCAACACTCCATCATTCCTACTAGCAACCGATCTGAAGTAACTGTAGATCGGGCTATCATGATCCATAGTATCATGATTGGGGAGGAAGTGGAAGTTCATAAGATCATACCTCTAGAACTCTACAAGGTGGCTGACAAGTCCTCCACTTTGGCAAGGTTAGCCTTTCCTCATCTCATTTGTCACCTATGCAATTTAGCTGGAATTGTCATAGAGGAAGACATCCTCATTGAAGAGGACAAGTCCATCACTAAAAAGAGGATGAAGCAAACAAGAGAGCCCACTCATGGACCTCAACAAGAGCATGAGGAAGTTCCTCATCAAGAAATTCTTGAGATGCCTCAAGGGATACATTTTCCTCCACACAACTATTGGGAGCAACGCAATACCTCTTTAGAAGGCTTGAGTTACAACATGGACCAACTAAGGGTGGCGCACCAAGAGCACTCCATCATTCTCCATGAAATTAGAGAAGATCAAAGATCCGTGAGGGAGGAGCAACAATGGCAAGGAAGAGACATAGAGGAGCTCAAGAGCACCATTGATTCTTCAAGAGGAAGAAGATGCCACCCTCACTAAGGTGGAACCGTTCCTTAATCTCCTTGTTCTTATTTTTCTATTTTTCGACTTTATGCTTTATGTGTTATCTATGTTTGTGTCTTCACTACATGATCATTAGTGTCTAGCATCTATTCCTTAAAGCTATGAATAATTCCATGAATCCTTCACCTCTCTTAAATGAAAAATGTGCCTAATTACAAAAGAACAAGAAGCACTTGGATTTCAATTTTTATCTAGAAATTGGTTTAATTATTTTGATGTTGTGGCAATACTTTTTGTTTTCTGAATGAATGCTTGAACAGTGCATATTTTTGATAGTGAAGTTTATGAATGTTAAAATTGTTGGCTCTTGAAAGAATGATGAACAAAGAGAAATGTTATTGATAATCTGAAAAATCATGAAATTGATTCTTGAAGTAAGAAGAAGCAGTGAAAAAAAAAGTAGCAAAAAAGAAAAAATGAGAAAGAAAGAAAAAGAAAAAAAACAAGCAGAAAAAGCCAATAGCCCTTTAAACCAAAAGGCAAGGGTAAAGAGGATCCAAAGCTTTGAGCATTAATGGATAGGAGGGCCCAAAGGAATAAAATCATGGCCTAAGTGGCTAAATCAAGCTGTCCCTAACCATGTGCTTGTGTCATGAAGGTCCAAGTGAAAAGCTTGAGACTGAGTGGTTAAAGTCGTGATCCAAAGTAAAAAGAGTGTGCTTAAGAACTCTGGACACCTCTAATTGGGGACTTTAGTAAAGCTAAGTCACAATCTAAAAAGGTTCACCCGGTTATGTGTCTGTGGCATTTATATATCCGGTGGTAATATTGGAAAACAAAGTGCTTAGGGCCACGGCCAAGACTCATAAAGTAGCTGTGTTCAAGAATCAACATACTGAACTAGGAGAATCAATAACACTATCTAAAATTCTGAGTTCCTATAGATGCCAATCATTCTGAATTTCAAAGGATAAAGAGAGATGCCAAAACTGCAGAAGCAAAAAGCTACTAGCCCCGCTCATCTAATTGGGACTAAGTTTTATTGATATTGTGAGATTCATTGTATATTCTCTTCTTTTTATCCTATTTTGTTTTCAGTTGCTTGGGGACAAGCAACAATTTAAGTTTGGTGTTGTGATGAGCGGATAATTTATACGCTTTTTGGCATTATTTTTAGGTAGTTTTTAGTAGGATCAAGCTACTTTTTAGTATATTTTTATTAGTTTTTAAGCAAAATTCACATTTCTGGACTTTACTATGAGTTTGTGTGTTTTTTTGTGATTTCAGGTATTTTTTTACTGAAATTGAGGGACCTGAGCAAAAATCTGATTCAGAGGCTGAAAAAGGACTGCTGATGTTGTTGGATTCTAATCTCCCTGCACTCGAAATAGATTTTTTGGAGCTACATAAGCTCAAATGGCATCCTCTCAATTGTGTTGGAAAGTAGACATCCTGGGCTTTCCAGAAATATATAATAGTCCATACTTTTTCCGAGTTTTGACGACGCAAACCGGCGTTTAAACGCCAACTTCCTGCCCTATTCTGGCGTTAAAGGCCAGAAACAGGATAGAAGCTGGCGTTAAACGCCCAAACTGGCATAAAAATTGGCGTTTAACTCCAAGAAAAGTCTCTAAAGTCTCTACACATGAAAGCTTCAATGCTCAGCCCAAGCACACACCAAGTGGGCCCGGAAGTGGATTTCTGCATCATTACTTATCTCTGTAAACCTTAGCTAGTAGTTTTAGTATAAATATTACTTTTTCTCATTGTATTAGACGTCTTGATTATTCTGGTTCCCTCTCTGGGTCCGAAGCCAATGAACACCATTATCACTTATGTATTTTCAACGGTGGAGTTTCTACACACCATAGATTACGGTGTGGAGCTCTGTTGTTCCTCGAGTATTAATGCAAAGTACTATTGTTCTTCTATTAAATTCAAGATTATTCTTATTCTAAGATGTTCACTCACACTTCAACATGATGAATGTGATGATCCGTGACACTCATCACTATTCTCAATTTATGAACGCGTGCCTGACAACCAATTCCGTTCTAACTGCGAAAGCTAGAGTGTGTATCTCTTGGGTTTCTAATCAATGATTCACATCAACTCCCCTTTGACAATGGGGCATCTGAATCTGAGATTAGAACCTTTGTGGTATAAGCTAGAATTAATTGGCAGCATTCCTGAGATCCGGAAAGTCTAAACCTTGTCTGTGGTATTCTGAGTAGGATCTGGGAAGGGATGATTGTGACGAGCTTCAAACTCGCGACTGTGGGGCGTAGTGACAGATGCAAAAGGATCATTGGATATTATTCTGACACGATCGAGAACAAATAGCTGATTAGCCATGAGGTAGCTGTGCCTAGTATTTTTCATCCGAGACGAGAAATCCGACAGTTGATTAGCCGTTCAGAAACCGTAGAGGACCATTTTCACTGAGAGGATGGGAGGTAGCCATTGACAACGGTGATCTCCAACATACAGCTTGCCATGGAAAAGAATATGAATGATTGAATGAAGACAGTAGGAAAGCAGAGATTCAGAAGGAATAATGCATCTCCATACGCTTATTTGATATTCCCACCAATGAATTACATAAGTATTTCTATCTTTATTTTGTGTTTATTTAACTTTTAATTTTCAAAACTTTATAACCATTGGAATCCGCCTGACCGAGATTTACAAGATGACCATAGCTTGCTTAAAGCCGACAATCTCCGTGGGATCGACCCTTACTCACGTAAGGTTTATTACTTGGATGACCCATTGCACTTGCTGGTTAGTTGTGTGAAGTTGTGAAAAAGAGTTGAGATTACAATTGTGCGTACCAAGTTGTTGGCGCCATTTAGATCACAATTTCGTGCACCAGTACCTATGTACAAGAATAATGGGGATATACAAAGTGGCAAAAACTATTGAGGGATCAAGCTCATGAGCCATACCATGAAGTTATGGGAAAGGGTGATAGAACGGAGGTTGAAGAAAGAGACACAAGTAATAGAGAACCAATTTGGATTTATGCCAGGCAGATCCACTACCGAAGCGATATACCTGTTAAGAAGGATGATGGAGAGGTATCATACTAATAAAAGGGATCTACATATGGTGTTTATTGATTTGGAAAAATCATACAATAGGGTGCCAAGGGAGGTCTTATGGAAGGTTTAAGAAAAGAGGAGAGTGAGGATAGCATATATTCGTGCAATTAAAGACATGTATGATGGGGCCTCAACTAGTCTGAAGACTCAAGGTGGTGTGACAGAAGAATTTCCTATTGGTATAGGATTACACCAGGGATCATCCTTAATCCCATATCTTTTCACATTAGTCTTGGAAGTACTCACAGAGCACATCCAAGAGACTGTGCCATGCTGCATGCTTTTTGCCGATGATATCATCCTTATGGGAGAGTCAAGGGAAGACCTAAATAAGAAGTTGGACTTATGGAGAGAAGCTTTAGAAGTGTATGGTCTGCGCATAAGTCATAGCAAGACGGAATATATGGAATATAAGTTCAGTCTGAGAAGGGAAAACCCTAATATAGAGGGGAAGATTGGAGAAAACATCCTACTAAAAGTTAAAAGTTTTAAGTATCTTAGGTGCATCATACAGGATAAGGGAGAGATTGAACAGGTTGTAAATCATAGGATCCAAGCAGGTTGGTCAAAATGGCGGAGTGCATCTGGTTTTATATGTGACAAAAAAAGTTCCTTTAAAACTTAAAGGTAAATTCTACCGCACTACTATAAGACCGGCTATGCTTTATAGTACGGAGTATTGGGCGGCCAAAGGGAAGCATGAAGATAAACTGAGTATGGCAGAGATGAAGATGTAGCGATGGATGAGTGGTCATACGCGATTGGATAAAATAAGGAACGAAGATATAAGGAAGAGAGCTGGAGTAGCACCCATTGTGGAAAAGATGGTTGAATCGCCTCTCAGGTGGTTTGGACATGTGAGAAGAAGACCGACAGAACACCCAGTCAGGAGGGTGGATGAGATGGAAGATGGACAAGGGGTGAAAGGCAGAGGAAGACCTAAGAAGACCATCCATGAGGTGGTCAAACAAGATCTACATGTAAACAGTCTCTCTGTAGACATGATACATGACAGAGTATACTGGCGTCGTTTGATTCATGTAGCCGACCCCACCTAGTGGGACAAGGCTTTGTTGTTGTTGTTGTTGTTGTTGTTATATAATATCATATTGAACTTTAGGTTAATATATCTTGAGGAATTGAAATGAGATTGACATTGACATGTACGGATTATTTTGAATAGGGTTAAGTATGATTTTGGTCCTTAACGTAGAAGCCAAAAATTTGTTTCGTCCCTAAGTTTTTTTGCTTACAAAATTGTCCCTAAGGTTTAACCTAATTTTAAAATCGTCCTTTTTACTATAATTTTAAATTTTTTAACTAAAATACCCTTAATTAAAAAAATATAAAATTAAAAAAAAGAAAAGGGGTTAAATGGGGGAAGGGATCAGGGCGGGGGAAGAGGAAAGATGAAAGGGGAAAGGATCACGAGGGGGGAGGGGAGGAGGGAGCCGCCGTCATATTGGGTTCGTCGCCGCCGTTGAACCAAGTCGTCGTACTACGTTCATCGCCGCTGTTGAGCCACCGTTGCTAACCCCAAAGAGAGAGAGGGATGCGTGAGCTGAAGTGATTCGCGTTCTCTACTGCTACAGCTGCTGCCACTGTCGCCGGTCCTCGCCCCTCACCGCTCGCTGTTGTTCCTCCTTACTTGCCACTCTCCTTGCTGTTCTCCTTGTTGCTCATCACTGCTTCCTGCATCCTCTCCACGACTGATAAACCCCATTTTCAGGGGTTATCTTGTGTTGAATTTAGAGCATTTTGATAACCTTTCCTCACATTTATTCAATGAATTAACATAGTTTTGTGATCTCTCCCTTATTTGTGCTTAATTGTAAAAACATGCTTTCTAGGCCTCTAATTTGATAATTTTAATTTTCTCTTGATTCCATAAGGTGCCTTGATGTGTTTGCTAGTAATCTCAGGATGAAATAGGCTTGGAATGGATCAAAGAAGCAAGGAAGGAAGCATGCAAGTGGAGAGAAGCATAAAAAGCCAAAGAATTGATCCCGGCCAAGGACGCGCTCGCGCGCACCTCGTGAAATTGGCCATGGATGCACACGCACACTGTGCGCATCCGCGCCGAAGGCCGCACGTGATTTTTAAATAGGAAACGTGCCCAGCGATTTCTGGGAAGCTGTGGGGCCAAGTTCTAACCAATTTTGGCGCCAAAATGCTTTAAAGGATCAAGGATAGAAGGGGAAATGATCATTCTACCATTCTAGCATCTTTAGTTCATTTATTCACATTAGGATTAGTTTTAGTTAGTTTCTAGAGAGAGAAGCTCTCACTTCTCTCTAGAATTAGGATTAGGTTTAGGTTAATCTCTCCTCTTAGATCTAGGTTTAATTCATGATTTGATTTACTATTCCTTTATCAATTCTTACTCCTCTACTCTCCCTCTCTCTAGTTTTGTACTTTAATCCTTGTAATTCTTCACTTTGTTGTGGATCTACTTTTGTTTCTCTTATTTTCTTTTAATGCAATTTGAGGTAATTCATGATAATTGTGATTTCCTTGATTGTTGTTGTTAATTCTTTGCATTCAATTGTTGTTAGAATTCATTCTAGTTGTAATCTACTATACTTTTCTTTTGTACCTTCCAAGTGTTTGATGAAATGCTTGGAAGGATGTTAGAGTAGAATTTTATGTTCTTGGCTTGGGAAGTCAACTTAGAAACTCTTGAGTTACTAATATCCAAGTGATTGATAGTTGATAGCCATTGACTCCAGCCTTCATTAATTCAATTAGTGAAAAGCTAGGATTTATGGATTTGGATTGATATAACTCACTTGACTTTCCTTTGCTACTTGTTAGAGGATGACTTAGTGGGATTGATCCTCGCAACTATCATAATTGTGGCTAGTGATAATAATAGAGATCCTTGACCACCAAACCTTGCCAAGACCATTTTGTTATTAGAATTTCATTACCATTTACTTTTCAGGTTTCTCATCCAAAACCCCAAAATAAACAAGTCCATAACAAATAATAAGAATACTACCCTGCAAGTCCTTTGAGAGACGACCCGAGGTTTAAATACTTCGCTTTATAGATTTAGGGGTTTGTACATGTGACAAACAAATTTTTTGCATGAAAGAATTACTGTTGGTTTAGAAACTATACTTTACAGCGAGACTTCATTAGTGAAATTCTAGACCGTCAAAAATTCAATCATCAAAATGGCGCCGTTGCCGGGGACTTGCAATGGTGTTATGTTATTGGTTGTTGTACATATGTGAATAGTGTAAATAGTTTTGTCTTTTGCTTGTTCTCTAGTCTTTGTTAGTTTTATTTTGTTTTACCATAATGAATTCTCACTTTGGCTATGAGTTTGGTTCCAATTGTGTTGTAGGAAATGTGAACTTCAATGATATCATGTACCAAGGATGGAACCATCAAAGATGGGAGGAGCCTCAAGGAATTGATCACCCCTATTGGCAACAACCTCCGGATACTTATAGGTATAATCACCATCCTAATGCATGTCAATTCAATGGCTATGGTGAATCTTTTCATGACAATCAATTACCACCATCATATGCCTATGACTCTCACCCTCAACATGAACCTCAACCATACTCACAAGCCTTTCCATACCAAGCACCTTCTTGTGACCCATACCCATCATATGACCAATCATCCACACCATATTCTTATGACTATTATGAGCAAGAACCTTTAGAACCACCACAACCCTATCAAGATTTCTACCATGAACCACCTCAATGCACATCTTCTCCATAATTTTACCAAGAGGAACCACCTTCCTACCATGAACCCTCTCTCCAAAATAATGAACCTTCCTACTCACCCCAAGCCCTAATAGACGATTCTCTCACTTTGTTACTCCAAGGACAAGAAGCCATGAAGCGGGATACACTTGAGTTTGTGACCAACTTGACCAAGGTGGTGCACACTTTAGCCCACTATTTGAATACTCAAGTTATTTCCATAGCCCCATGTGAAAAGCCAAAGAAAGAGCAAATCATGGAGAAGATATCGGAAAATCTGGTGAAAAAGGAAGAATCGGTAGTAGTAGTGGAGCAATTGGAGAAGCCTATGGTTATTGAAACAAAGGAGGAAGTGGTCTAAGATTTAGGTGATGTGAAACCGCCATGTGAATCTCCACAGCCTTCGGAGCATATCAAGATTGAAGGATATGAGAAGGTTGATCAAGAAATAGATTCAATTATGGATGAGTTTCTATCTACAATTGAATCTCTCCCTATTGGACATAGAGTTAGAATAATAGAAGAGTGTGCACAACCTCCCATACCCTTAGTGAACAATGAAGAAGAGAATGAATCAAAAGAGAGCTACCAAGGAGAAAAAGTTGGCATGGTGTATATTGAAATTTTGAAGAATATGAAGAGGTTGATCAAGAAATGGATTTATTCATCAATGAATTCCTATCCAAAATTGAATCACCTCCCATTGAGCAAGAAATTGAAATTCTTGAAGACAACACTAAGCTAAATGACAAAGGGGAAAAGGTTGAAAGTGAAGAAACTTGTCAAGAGGTGGGGATATTCAACGAAGTGCATAAAGAAGTCGACCTTGCATTGTCTAAGTATGGGGAGGCTCTCCCTCCCAAGTCACCATCCTACACAACATTCAAGTGGGTAAAATTCTTATCTTCAAGCCTCACTTTCTCACTTGAATATGGTTTGATTGAAACGGATGGACAACTTAGAGCTATTTGTGGACTTAAAGGAAAAAAAGAATTGTGTAGTGGTTGGAAATTTGGTATAAAGCTCACTAAGGTCAAAGCTTTAAGGTATATGGATTATGATGGGACAAGAACCACTTTATATGGGTCTAGAAGGAAGAATTGCTATACTAAAGAGAATTCTATGTGTCGACCGACCTTATGTCAACCACCCGTATGGAAAAATCATGAAACTCAACTCACGGATGGGTGTGAAAATAAGATATGGGATCCCAGTTCGCTATGTGAAGACCAACTATGGGGACTCATATCTTGGGTGGAACTTCACCCATGCTTAGTGCAGATGGTTGGAAATTCTAGGATGAGTACAAGCACAAGCCACCATTTAAGAAGCAAAGATCCTTGGAGATTCAAGGATGAGTACAAGCACAAGCCACCATGACAATGCGCTTCCCAAATGTCCAACTTAAGGACTTAAACTAAAAGTGCTAGGTGGGAGACAACCCACCATGGTATACTCTTTCCACTCTCATGTAGATCTCATTAATAAGTAATTTGAGTTACCATTGTAGGTAGTTTTCCATTTCATTTTTTTTGCTTTAATAAATTGATTGTTAGCATTTTGACATGTATATTGTGCTTGTTAGTAGTTGAATAAATTTTAAACCAATATGATTTTTTGTGAATGGTATTATTTTTGATTGAATAAAGAGTTGTAGGCATTATAGGGAGCTCTTATGCATTTTTCTGTTTCTTGCGAAAAAAAGGGGGATGGCGCGCGCGCACGCTGTACGCGCACGCGCCCATGAGCGGATGCAGCCCATACATTTTCCAGAGAGTTGGGCTTCTCTTATGCGAACATTAAACTTTTAACCCAACTCGTTCCACGCGAACGCGCACAACGTGCGTGCGCGTCCATACACCTTTAGAGGAAAGCACGCGGATGCGCACTTGCCGTGTACGCGTCACTAGGCTGATGGCACCAGCCCATATATTTTCCAGAGAGTTGTGCTGGCGTTGGGCCAATATTAAGCCTCTGGCCCAACCTCCGTCGCGCGGACGCATACAGCGCGCCTGCGCACCTATGAATCTATATGAGAATACGCGCGTTCGCACACATGCCGCGTGCGCGCCGATCCAGTGATGTGGCCTCCAGGCCAAAATCCAGAAAGTTGTGCAAACCTTGGGCTCGCGCTAAGCCTCTGGCCCAACTCAATTAGTTTATCTGATGCAACAGAATTGCAAGTTTTATGGACTTCTATCAGAAGATCCTTATCAGTTCTTAACTGAATTCTTGCAGATCTGTGATACTGTTAAGACCAATGGAATTACTCCTGAGGTCTACAAGCTTATGCTTTTCCCTTTTGCTGTAAGAGATAGAGCTAGAATATGGTTAGACTCTGAACCTTGAGATAGCCTGAATTATTAGGATAAGCTGGTCATAGATTTCTTAGCCAAATTCTTTCCTCCTCAAAAGTTGAGCAAGCTTAGAGTGAATGTTCAAACCTTCAGGCAGAAAGAAGGTGAATCCCTCTATGAAGCATGGCAAAGATACAAGCAACTGACCAAAAAGTGTCCTTCTGACATGCTCTCAGAATGGACCATCCTGGATATATTCTTTGATGGTCTATCTAAATTGTCTAAGATGTCATTGGACCATTCTACAGGTGGATATATTCTCCTGAAGAAAATGCCTGCAGAAGCTTAGGAACTCATTGAAATGGTGCAACCAGTTCATGTACACCTCTGAAAAGAATCCTGTGAATAATGGGACGCCTCAGAAGAAGGGAGTTCTTGAAATTGATACTCTGAATGCCATATTGGCTCAGAACAAAATGTTGACTCAGCAAGTCAATATGATTTCTCAGAGTCTAAATTGTTTGCAAAATACATCCAACAGTACTAAAGAAGCATATTCTAAAGAAGAAGCTTATGATCCTGAGAACCCTGCAATGGCAGAGGTGAATTACATGGGTGAAGCCTATGGAAACACCTATAATCCCTCATGGAGAAATCATCCAAATTTCTCATGGAAGGATCAACAAAAGCCTCAACAAGGCTTTAACAATAATAATGGTGGAAGAAACAGGTTTAGCAATGGCAAGCCTTTTCCATCATCTTCTTTGCAACAGACATAGAATTATGAGTAGAACCCATCTAGCTTAAGGCCACTCTCAGTTTCATGAACGAAACAAGGAACGTCCACTAGCCGTTAAGGAGTATCCCAATGAGGAACCAAAAGAATCTGAGGCTCATACAGAGACCATAAAGATTCCATTGAATTTTCTTTTACCATTCATGAGCTCTGATGACTATTCATCTTCTGAAGAAGATGAAGACATTACTGAAGGATAAGTTACCCAGTATTTAGGAGAAATCATGAAGCTGAATACCAAGCTATTTGGTAATGAGACTTGGGACGATAACCTTCATTGCTCATTAATGAACTAAATACCTGGGTTCAGCAAACTTTACCTCAAAAGAAACAGGATCCTGGTAAATTCTTAATACCCTGTAGCATAGGTACCATGACCATTGAAAGGGCTCTGTGTGACCTGGGGTTAGGAATTAACCACATACCACTCTTTGTAATAGAGAAACTAGGAATCTTTGGGGTACAAGCTGCAAGAATCTCACTAGAGATGGCAGACAAATCAATGAAACGGGCTTATGGACTAGTAGAGGACGTGCTAATGAAGGTTGAAGGCCCTTACATCCCTGCTGATTTCATAATCCTAGATACTGGGTAGGATGAGGATGAATCCATCATCCTTGGCAGACCTTTCCTAGCCATAGCAAAAGTTGTGATTGATGTTGACAGAGGAGAGTTGGTCCTTCAATTGAATGAGGACTACCTTGTATTCAAGACTCAAGGTTCTCCTTCTGTACACATAGAGAAGAAGCATGAAAAGCTTCTCTCAATACAGAGTCAAACAAAGCCCCCACATTTAAACTCTAAGTTTAGTGTTGGGATGCCACAACCAAACTCTAAGTTTGGTGTTGGGAGGCCACAACCAAACTCTAAGTTTCGTGTTGGAAGGCCACAACCAAACTCTAAGTTTGGTGTTGAGAGGCCACAACTATGCTTTGATTATCTGTGAGGCTCCATGAGAGCCCACTGTCAAGCTATTGACATTAAAGAAGCGCTTATTGGGAGGCAACCTGATGAGCGGATATTTTATACGCTTTTTGGGGGTAATTTCATGTAGATTTTAGTATGTTTTAATTAGTTTTTAGTAGAATATTATTAGTTTTTAGGAAAAAAATCATATTTCTGGACTTTACTATGAGTTTGTGTGTTTTTCTGTGATTTCAGGTATTTTCTGGCTGAAATTGTGGGAGCTGAGCAAAAATCTGAGTTAGGTTGAAAAAGGACTGCTGATGCTGTTGGATCCTGACCTCTCTGCACTCGGAATGGATTTTTTGGAGCTACAGAAGTCCAATTGATGTGTTCTGAATTAGGTTGGAAAGTAGACATCCAGAGCTTTCCAGCAATATATAATAGTCCATACTTTGCACGAAGATAGACGACGTAAACTGGCGTTCAACGCCAGTTTCATGCTGCTGTCTGGCGTCGAGCGCCAAAAACAGGTTACAAGTTGGAGTTCAGCGCCCAAAACACGTTACAACCTGGCGTTCAACTCCAGAAACAGCCCAAGCACGTGAGAAGCTTTAGTCTCAGCCCCAGCACACACCAAGTGGGCCCCAGAAGTGTATTTCTGCACCAATTATCTTAGTTTACTTATTCTGTGTAAACCTAGGCTACTAGTTTACTATTTAAACAACTTTTAGAGGATTACTTTTTATCTCATGACATTTTCAGATCTGAATTTTACACACTTTGACGGCATGAGTCTCTAAACTCCATTGTTGGGGGTGAGGAGCTCTGCAGCGTCTCAATGAATTAATGCAATTGTTTCTATTTCTCCATTCAAACGTGTGTGTGTTCCTATCTAAGATGTTCATTCGCGCTTAATTGTGAAGGAGGTGATGATCCGTGACACTCATCACCTTCCTCAATCTATGAATGTGTGCCTGACAAACACCCTCGTTCTACATTAGACTGAATGAGCTTCTCTTAGATTCCTTAATCAGAATCTTCGTGGTATAAGCTAGAATTGATGGCGGCCACTCTTGAGGATCCGGAAAGTCTAAACCTTGTCTGTGGTATTCCGAGTAGGATTCAAGGATTGAATGGCTGTGACGAGCTTCAAACTCGCGATTGCTGGGCGTGATGACAAACGCAAAAGGATCAATGGATCCTATTCCAACATGATCGAGAACCAACAGCTGATTAGCCGTGCTGTGACAGATCATCTGGATCGTTTTCACTGAAAGGATGGGAGGTAGCCACTGACAATGGTGATACCCTACATACAGCTTGCCATGGATGGAACTTTACAAACAATTGAGTTGAATATTACATTGCAGAAATTCAGAGGACAAAGCATCTCCAAAACTCCAACATATTCTCCATTAATAAAGTAACAATTATTTATTTCATGCTCTTTTATTTCTCTAATAATTTCAACTGATAATTTTTATTTATATCCTGACTAAGAATAATAAAATAAATATAGCTTGCTTCAAACCAATAATCTCCGTGGGATCGACCCTTACTCACGTAAGGTATTACTTGGACGACCCAGTGCACTTGCTGGTTAGTTTTGCGGATTGCAAAAAGTGTGATTGCAATTTCGTGCACCAAGTTTTTGGCGCCGTTGCCAGGGATTATTCGAGTTTGAACAACTAAAGGTTTATTTTATTGCTTAGATTATGAATAATTTATTTTTGTTGTTATAGAGTCATTAAATTCTGAGTCCTTTATTCAATTTTCAAAAATTTTTTTTCAAAAATATTATTTTTCTTTATCAATTTCTAATTTTTTCGTGAGTTTAGTGTCTTGTTTTAAGTTTGGTGTTCTTTCTTTTGTTCTTGGTGTTCTTGTGAATCTTCAAGGTGTTCTTGAGTCTTTCTTGTGTTTTGATCTTAAAATTTTTAAGTTTGGTGTTCCTTGGTGTTTTCTCTCCAAAAAAATTTTCGAAAATAAGGAGCATTAGATCTAAAAATTTTAAGTCTTGTGTCTTTTGTGTGTTTTCTCTTTCATCATAAAATTCAAAAATAAAAAAAAATATCTTTTTCAAAAAAAATATCCTAACTACTTTCTCTCTCCTCAAATTTTCGAAAATCTTCATAAAAGTTTTCAAATTTTTAATTTTTAATTTTCTTTCTTTATTTATTTTATTTTTATTTCGATTTTTATTTTATTTTATTTTATTATTTCGAAAATCAATTTTCTTTATATAATAAATTAAATAAAATAGACAATATCAACATCCATACCATCTCCCTTGCTCCATCATGGAACTAAGTGGAAATGAACAGTCCAGGAGGACTCTGAGGTCATATGCTAACCCCACTACTGCTTCATATGGGAGTAGTATCTGTATACCCTCCATTGGAGTTAGTAGCTTTGAGTTGAATCCTCAGCTCATTATCATGGTGCAGCAAAGCTGCTAGTATTCCGGTCTTTCACATGAAGAACCTACAGAGTTTCTGGCACAATTTTTACAAATTGCTGACACAGTACATGATAAAGAAGTAGATCAAGATGTCTACAGATTATTACTATTTCCATTTGCTGTAAAAGATCAAGCTAAGAGGTGGTTAAATAACCAACCTAAGAACAGCATAAAGACATGGAAACAGCTGTCAGAAAAATTCCTTCCTCCAAAATGGATGACACAGCTAAGGCTAAGCAACCAAGGCTTCAAACAAGGAGATAATGAATCCCTTTATGATGCTTGGGAGAGATACAGAGAGATGCTAAGAAAATGCCCCTCTGAAATGTTTTCAGAGTGGGTGCAATTAGACATCTTCTACTATGGGCTTACAGAAAAAGCTCAGATTTCTCTAGATCACTCAGCTGGTGGATCTATACATATGAGAAAAACAATTGAAGAAGCTCAAGAGCTTATTGATACAGTTGCCAGAAATCAACATTTGTACCTAAGCAGTGAATCTTCCATGAAAGAAGAAGCTAAAACAGTAACTGCTGAACTCAGTCCTATAGATTAGGCTAATGAATTCAATCAGCAATTAGACTTTCTAACAAAACAGCTAGCCGAGTTCAAGGAGATATTACAAGAAACAAGAATGGCTAATATGAATATGGAAGTACAGTTGAAGCAAACAGAAAAGCAACTGTCAAAACAAATAACAGAAGAATGCCAAGCAGTTCAATTAAGAAGTGGGAAAATAGTAAATACCTCACTTCAAAGCAGCAGAAAGCCAAGAAATGAACAAATGGCTACTCAAAATCTCTCTGAGGACAATCAGAGCCCAGAGAGGAACAATGCTGGCACTGAACGCCCAAACCATGCTCATTCCTGGCGTTCAACGCCAGAAACAAGCAAGGACTTGGTGTTGAACGCCCAAAGGGAGCACAGTTCTGGCGTTCAGACGCCAGTAACAGATAAGGAGTTGGCGTCTAACGCCACTCCAGCTTCCACCCCTGGCATTCAAACGCCAGTGGGGGATCAGTCACATACAAATGCTGATAACAACTCTTCTAAAAAGGCTTCCCAACCCACTTCTACAGGTAATAAACCTGCAGCAACTAAGGTTGAGGAATACAAAGCCAAAATGTCTTATCCTCAAAAACTCCGCCAAGCGGAACAGGATAAGCAATTTGCCTGCTTTGCAGACTATCTCAGGACTCTTGAAATAAAGATTCCGTTTGCAGAAGCACTTGAGCAAATACCCTCTTATGCCAAGTTCATGAAAGAGATCTTAAGTCATAAGAAGGATTGGAGGGAAACTGAAAAAGTTTACCTCACTGAAGAATGCAGTGCAGTTATCCTGGAAAGCTTATTTGAGAAGCTTAAGGATCCCAGAAGCTTTATGATACCATGCACATTAGAGGGTACTTGTACCAAGCAGGCTCTATGTGATCTTGGGGCAAGTATCAACTTAATACCTGCATCCATTATCACAAAGCTTGGTTTGACTGAAGAAGTCAAACCAACCCGGATAAGTCTTCAACTTGCTGATGGCTCCATTAAATACCCATCAGGCGTGATTGAAGACATGATTGTCAAGGTTGGGCCATTTGCCTTTCCTACTGACTTTGTGGTGCTGGAAATGGAGGAGCACAAGAGTGCAACTCTCATTCTAGGAAGACCTTTCCTAGCAACTGGCCGAACCCTCGTTGACGTCCAAAAAGGGGAAGTAACCCTGAGAGCCAATGAGGAGGAGTTCAAGTTGAATGTTGTCAAAGCCATGCAACATCCAGACACCCCAAATGACTGCATGAGTGTTGATATCATTGACTCTCTGGTAAGAGAGGTCAATATGGCTAATAGTCTCGAATCAGAGCTAGAGGACATCTTTAAAGATGTTCAACATGATTTGGAGGAATCAGAGAGAATAATAGAACCTTTGAAAATCCCTCAGGAAGAGGAGAAACCTCCCAAACCCGAGCTCAAACCATTACCACCATCCATGAAATATGCATTTTTGGGAGAAGGTGATACCTTTCCTGTAATCATAAGCTCTACCTTAGAGCCACAGGAAGAGGAAGCACTAATTCAAGTGCTAAGGACACACAAGACAGCTCTTGGGTGGTCCATCAGTGATCTCAAGGGCATTAGCCCAGCCAGATGCATGCACAAGATCTTACTGGAGGGTGACGCCAAGCCAGTGGTTCAACCACAAAGGCGGCTGAATCCAGCCATGAAGGAGGTGGTGCAGAAAGAGGTCACTAAGTTACTAGAGGCTGGGATTATTTATCCTATTTCTGATAGCCCCTAGGTAAGCCCTGTCCAAGTCGTCCCTAAGAAAGGTGGCATGATAGTGGTTCATAATGAAAAAAATGAACTGTTTCCTACAAGAACAGTTACAGGGTGACGTATGTGTATTGATTATAGAAGGCTCAATACAGCCACCAGAAAGGATCATTTTCCTTTACCATTCATAGACCAGATGCTAGAAAGACTAGCAGGTCATGAATACTACTACTTCCTGGATGGATATTCAGGTTATAATCAAATTACAGTAGATCCCCAGGATCAAGAGAAAATGGCATTCACATGTCCATCCGGAGTATTTGCATACAGAAGGATGCCATTTAGCCTGTGCAATGCACCTGCAACCTTTCAGAGGTGCATGCTCTCAATTTTCTCTGATATGGTGGAAAATTTTCTTGAAGTCTTCATGAATGACTTTTCAGTATTTGGAGACTCATTCAGCTCCTGTCTTGACCATCTAGCACTTGTTCTAAAGAGATGCCAAGAGACTAACCTGGTTTTAAATTGGGAGAAATGTCACTTTTTGGTGACTGAAGGAATTGTCCTTGGGCACAAAATTTCGAACAAGGGAATAGAGGTGGATCAATCTAAGGTAGAGGTAATTGAAAAATTACCACCACCTGCCAATGTTAAGGCAATCAAAAGCTTTCTGGGGCATGCAGGATTCTATAGGAGGTTTATAAAGGATTTTTCGAAAATCGCCAAACCTCTGAGCAACCTGTTAGCTGCTAACACGCCATTTGTCTTTGATAAGGAGTGTCTGCAGGCATTTGAGACTCTGAAAGCTAAATTGGTCACAGCACCAATCATCTCTGCACCAAACTGGACATTGCCATTTGAACTAATGTGTGATGCCAGTGACCATGCCATTGGTGCAGTGTTGGGACAAAGGCATGACAAGCTTTTGCACGTCATTTACTATGCCAGTCGAGTTTTAAATGACGCACAGAAAAACTACACAACCACAGAAAAAGAACTACTTGCAGTTGTTTATGCCATTGACAAATTCAAATCCTATTTAGTAGGATCAAAAGTGATTGTGTACACTGATCATGCTGCTCTTAAATATCTACTCACAAAGCAGGATTTAAAACCCAGACTTATAAGATGGGTGTTGCTTCTGTAAGAGTTTGATATAGAAATAAGAGACAGAAAAGGGACAGAGAACCAAGTAGCAGATCACCTGTCCCGAATAGAACCAGTAGAAGGGGCGTCCCCCCTCTTACTGAGATCTCTGAAACCTTTCCGGATGAGCAACTCTTTGCCATTCAGGAAGTGCCATGGTTTGCAGACATTGCAAACTACAAGGCAGTGAGATTCATACCCAAAGAGTTCAGTAGGTAGCAATCAAAGAAGTTGATCACGGATGCAAAGTACTATCTTTGGGATGAACCATATCTCTTCAAGAGATGTGCAAACGGAGTAATCCGTAGATGTGTGGTGCACGAAATTGTGATCAATACTTTTCACAACTCAAATAATCCCCGGTAATGAATCCAAAAACTTGGTGTTCAATACCATGGCATAAACACAACTTCGTACAACTAACCAGCAAGTGCACTGGGTCGTCCAAGTAATAAACCTTACGCAAGTAAGGGTCGATCCCACGGAGATTGTTGGTATGAAGCAAGCTATGGCCACCTTGTAAATCTTAGTCAGGCAGACTCAAATGGTTATGGATGATATATGAATAAAACATAAAGATAAAGATAGAGATACTTATGTAATTCATTGGTGAGAACTTCAGATAAGCGAATGGAGATGCTTTGTCCCTTCCGTCTCTCTGCTTTCCTACTGTCTTCATCCAATCCTTCTTACTCCTTTCCATGACAAGCTGTATGTTGGGCATCACCGTTGTCAATGGCTACAGTCCCGTCCTCTCAGTGGAAATGTTCAACGCACCCTGTCACGGCACGGCTATCCAGCTGTCGGTTCTCGATCATGTCGGAATAGAATCCAGTTATTCTTTTGCGTCTGTCACTAACGCCCCACAATCGCGAGTTTGAAGCTCGTCACAGTCATTCAATCATTGAATCCTACTCAGAATACCACAGACAAGGTTTAGACCTTCCGGATTCTCTTGAATGCCGCCATCAATTCTAGCTTATACCACGAAGATTCTGGTTAAGGAAATCCAAGAGATAAACATTCAAGCCTTGCTTGCTTGTAGAACGGGAGTGGTTGTCAGGCACGCGTTCATAAGTGAGAATGATGATAAGCGTCACATAATCATCACAATCATCAAGTTCTTGAGTGCGAATGAATATCTTGGAATAAGAACAAGCTGAATTGAATAGAAGAACAATAGTAATTGCATTAATACTCGAGGTACAGCAGAGCTCCACACCTTAATCTATGGTGTGTAGAAACTCCACCGTTGAAAATACATAAGAACAAGGTCTAGGCATGGCCGTGAGGCCAGCCTCCCAATGATTAAAGATACAAAAATGATCAAAAGATGATCTAAGATCCCCAGATCAAAAATGATCAAAAGATCTGATCTAAGAACTAGATGTCCAAAGATGAAAATACAATAGTAAAAGGTCCTATTTATAAAGAACTAGTAGCCTAGGGTTTACAAAGATGAGTAAATAACATAAAAATCCACTTCCGGGCCCACTTGGTGTGTGCTTGGGCTGAGCATTGAAGCATTTTCGTGTAGAGACTTCTCTTGGAGTTAAACGCTAGCTTTTGTGCCAGTTTGGGTGTTTAACTCCCATTCTTGTGCCAGTTCCGGCGTTTAACGCCGGGCATTCTTGGGCTGATTTGGAACGCCGGTTTGGGCCATCAAATCTCGGGAAAAGTATAAACTATTATACATTGCTAGAAAGCATAGGATGTCTACTTTCCAACGCCATTAAGAGCGCGCCAATTGGGCTTCTGTAGCTCCAGAAAATCCACTTCGAGTGCAGGGAGGTCAGAATCCAACAGCATCTGCAGTCCTTTTCAGTCTCTAAATCAGATTTTTGCTCAAGTCCCTCAATTTCAGCCAGAAAATACCTGAAATCACAGAAAAACACACAAACTCATAGTAAAGTCCAGAAAAGTGAATTTTAACTAAAAACTAATAAAAATATATTAAAAACTAACTAAAACATACTAAAAACATACTAAAAATAATGCCAAAAAGCGTACAAATTATCCGCTCATCAATGTGTGCCTAAAGAAGAAGCACAGAGGATCCTATGGCACTGCCATGGATCACAGTATGGAGGACATTTTGGAAGTGAGCGAACAGCCACAAGAGTCCTCCAATGTGGCTTCTACTGGCCTACTCTCTATAAAAATTCCTGAGTGTTTGTACTTAATTGTGACAGTTGCCAAAGATCTGGTAATCTGCCTCACAGTTATGCCATGCCTCAACAAGGGATCTTCGAGATTGAGTTGTTTGATGTATGGGGTATTGACTTCATGGGACCTTTCCCACCATCATACTCAAACACTTATATTCTGGTGGCAGTGGATTATGTATCCAAATGGGTGGAAGCTATTGCAACACCTACTAATGACACTAAAACAGTGTTAAAATTCCTCCAGAAACACATCTTCAGCAGATTTGGTACCCCTAGAGTATTAATCAGTGATGGGGGCACTCATTTCTGCAATAAACAGCTTTACTCTGCTTTGGTTCGTTATGGAGTTAGCCACAGGGTAGCCACTCCATACCATCCACAGACAAATGGGCAAGCTGAAGTCTCAAATAGAGTAACTCAAAAGAATCCTGGAACGGACTGTAATTAATAGTAGAAGGGATTGAGCAAGAAGCTTGGATGATGCTCTGTGGGCATACAGAACAGCATTCAAGACCCCTATAGGGACCTCTCCATACCAGCTTGTGTATGGAAAGGCATGTCACTTGCCAGTGGAACTGGAACATAAGGCCTACTGGGCAACCAGATTCCTGAACCTTGATGCCAAGTTAGCTGGAGAAAAATGATTGCTTCAGTTAAATGAGCTAGAGGAATTTAGACTTAATGCTTTCAAGAATGCAAAAATATACAAAGAGAAAGCAAAAAGATGGCATGATAAGAAATTGTCATCCAGAGTCTTTGAGCCAGGGCAGAAAGTTCTGCTATTCAATTCTAGGCTCAAATTATTCCCCGGGAAATTGAAGTCCCGGTGGAGAGGTTCATATGTGATTACAAGTGTATCGCCATATGGATACGTAGAGCTTCAGGATAATGACTCTAACAAAAAGTTCATTGTTAATGGACAGAGAGTTAAACATTATCTTGAAAGCAATTTTGAGCAACAATGCTCAAAACTGAGACTTGATTAAAGCTCAGTAATAGTCCAGCTAACGACATTAAAGAAGCGCTTGCTGGGAGGCAACCCAGCCATTCACAAAATTTAATTTTATTTGTTTTTTTTTTAATTTTTACAGGTATAGGTCAAAGTATCTTCAAAAGGTAAAATAGCAATTGATTGAATTCACAGAGTTACAGGGGAAATTGGAAGCTCACTGGCGTGAAAAAGCCAGTAAGAAACATTTTGGGCGTTGAACGCCCAAAAGAAGCACCCACTGGGCGTTCAACGCTAGTAAGGGTAGCCATCTGGGCGTTAAACGCCAGAAAGGAGCATCTTCTGGGTGTTGAACGCCAGAAAGAAGCACCTTCTGGGCGTTTTACGCCAGATTGACAGCGTCCTGGGCGTCCAGAAAAATGCCCAGTGACAAAGGACTTCCTGGCATTCAACGCCTGAAAGAAGCAATAGCTGGGCGTTGAACGCCCAGGAGAAGCAGCAATTGGGCGTTAAACGCCCAAAACATGCAGCAGTTGGGCGTTTAACGCCAAGATGGTGGGGAGGAGGTAAAAATTCGTTTTTCTCTACAAATTTTTTTAATTTTTTTTTATATTTCAAACCATGATTTCTTGCATAAACATGTTTCAAAATGTCATCCTTCAAATCAAAATAGTTTTCTAAGAACCCTAATTTCTAAAATCCCTTTTTCAAAAATAATATAGCTTCATACATAAACATAAACCTTTTTCCAATCCAATCCAACTCTTTTTCCAACTTTTTTTTCAAACTTAATTATCTTTTAAAATCTTTTTCAAATTAAAAAAAATTCAGATTTGTTTTTAAATATCATTCATATCTTTTTAAATTATATCCTTTTCTTATCATATTTATCTTTTATCTTATATCATTTTCTTATTTTCGAAACCCACCCACTCCCTTTATATCCACTTTCAGCACACCTCTCATCATCCACCATTCCACACTTGCTCTCCTCCTATCCCTCTCCTCTCTTTTCTTTTGCTTGAGGACAAGCAAACCTCTAAGTTTGGTGTGCTTATCCGTGATCACAAAAACATACCCACTTTGATCATGGCCCCTAAAGGAAAACAACCCAACCCAAGAGGCAAGAAAGAGAATATTCCAAAGCCACTTTGGAATCAAGGGAAGTTCTTAACTAAAGAACATTCAGACCATTACTACAAAATAATGAGTCTAAGATCAGTGATCCCGGAAGTCAAGTTCGATCTGAAAGAAGATGAATATCCGGAGATCCAAGAACAAATTCGAAACAGGAACTGGGAGATCCTAGCTAATCCTGAAACGAAAGTGGGAAGGAACATGGTTCAGGAGTTCTATGCTAATTTATGGCAGACAGACAGGCAAAGAATAATTGGAGCTGCCCTCTATGATCATCGGACCTTAGTCAGAGGAAAGATTGTTCACACCCATCCTGACAAAATCAGGGAGATCTTTAAGCTTCCTCAACTGAAAGATGACCCAGACTCCTTTAATAGGAGAATGATGAGGGTAAACAAAGGCCTGGACAAGATTCTGGAGGATATATGCATCCTTGAAGCCAGGTGGACCACCTGCACCACTGGCATCCCAAATCAACTCAAAAGAGAAGATCTCAAACCAGCTGCCAGAGGCTGGCTGGACTTCATTGGGCGTTCTATATTGCCCACCAGCAACCGTTCTAAAGTTACTGTTAAAAGAGCAGTGATGATTCACTGCATCATGTTGGGAAAAGAAGTAGAAGTCCATCAACTGATCTCGTGTGAACTATACAAAATAGCAAACAAGAACTCCAAGGATGCCAGATTGGCCTATCCAAGCTTAATTTCTATGCTCTGCAGAGATGCCGGAGTGAAGATGGGAATAACTGAGTATATCTCAGTTGAGAGGCCAATCACTAAAATATCAATGGAAAGACAATAGCTGCAGGATGATCCAATCAAGAGGAGGGCACAAGAATTCCTCCCAGAACTTCCTCAATTCGAATATTGGGAACATCTTGAGGCATCTATTTCCAAGTTGCAAGAAGCTATGAACCAAATAAAGGAAGAACAGAACAATCAAAGTAGCATGCCTTGCAAATTGCTTAGGGAACAAGAAGAGCAAGGGCGTGATTTAAGGGAGCTGAAGCGCCAGAAATTAATCCTTGAAGGACCAAGCATCCCACAGATCAGAGGAACATCCACTTCTCAAAACACAGGTTGTTGAGTTCTAATTTTAGCTTTAACTATGTGATAGTGTTATTATAGAAACTTTCCTTAGAAGTTATACAGCAGTAGTAGTAGTAGTAATTAGCATATCTATTCTGGTTTTATTTCCAATTTAGTTATAATTTATTTTTCTCATCATCATCAGACATGAATAAAATAGTAGATTTTTAGAATAAAGAAGTAATTTATATTTTTCGATTTCTTAATAAAAAAATATTATAATTAATTATATGTGGTGGCAATACTTTTTGTTCTCTGAATGAATGCTTGAACAGTGCATATTTTATCCTGAATTTTACGAATGTTGGCTCCTGAAAGAATGAAGAACACGAAAAATATTATTGATGATCTGAAAAATCATGAATTTGATTCTTGAAGCAAGAAAAAGCAGTGAAAAAAAAATTACAAGGAATCATTGGATCAAGAAAAGGAACAAAAGCCAATAGCCCTTAAAACCAAAAGGCAAGGATGAAAAGGATCCAAGGCTTTGAGCATCAGTGGATAGGAGGGCCCAAGGAAGTAGTTCCAGGCCTAAGCGGCTAAATCAAGCTGTCCCTAACCATGTGCTTGTGGCATGCAGGTCCAAGTGAAAAACTTGAGACTGAGTGGTTAAAGTCGTGATCCAAAACAAAAAAAGTGTGCTTAAGAGCTCTGGACACCTCTAACTGGGGACTTTAGCAAAGCTGAGTCACAATCTGAAAAGGTTCACCCAGTCATGTGTCTGTGGCATTTATGTATCCGGTGGTAATACTGGAAAACAAAGTGCTTAGGGCCACGGCCAAGACTCATAAAGTAACTGTGTTCAAGAATCAACATACTATACTAGGAGAATCAATAATACTATCTGAATTCTGAGTTCCTATGGATGCCAATCATTCTGAATTTCAAAGGATAAAGGGAGATGCCAAAACTGTTTAGAAACAAAAAGCTACAAGCCCCGCTCATCTAATAAAAATCTGAGCTCCATTTAAAAACTCTGAGATATTATTACTTCTTAATTTCTTTTCATCCTATTTTATTTATCTAGTTACTTGAGGACAAGCAACAGTTTAAGTTTGGTGTTGTGATGAGTGGATATTTTATACGCTTTTTGGGGGTAATTTCATGTAGATTTTAGTATGTTTTAATTAGTTTTTAGTTGAATATTATTAGTTTTTAGGAAAAAATCATATTTTTGGACTTTATTATGAGTTTGTGTATTTTTCTGTGATTTCAGGTATTTTCTGGCTGAAATTGAGGGAGCTGAGCAAAAATCTGAGTTAGGCTGAAAAAGGAATACTGATGCTGTTGGATCCTGACCTCTCTGCACTCGGAATGGATTTTTTGGAGCTACAGGAGTCCAATTGACGCGCTCTCAATTGGGTTGGAAAGTAGACATCCAGAGATTTCCAGCAATATATAATAGTTCATACTTTGCACGAAGATAGACGATGTAAACTGGCATTCAACGCCAGTTTCATGCTGCTGTCTGGCGTCCAGCGCCAAAAACAGGTTACAAGTTGGAGTTCAGCGCCCAAAACACGTTACAACCTGGCGTTCAACTCCAGAAACAGCCCAAGCACGTGAGAAGCTTTAGTCTCAGCCCCAGCACACACCAAGTGGGCCCCAGAAGTGGATTTCTGCACCAATTATCTTAGTTTACTTATTCTCTGTAAACCTAGGCTACTAGTTTACTATTTAAACAACTTTTAGAGGATTACTTTTTATCTCATGACATTTTTGATGGTGTTTTTGTGGAAAAATGAATTTTCAGCACACAAATCCAACCGGCAAGTATACCGGGTCGCATCAAGTAGTAATAACTCACTTAGAGTGAGGTCAATCCCACAGGGATTGATGGATCAAGCAATTTTAGTGGGTGATTAGTTTAGTCAAGCTAACATTGAAGTGAATTTGGATGAAGTGTAGCCAACAGAAAGTAAATAGCAAGGAAAATTAAAGTGCAGAAAGTAAAATTGCAAGTAACTTAAATAACAAGAAAGTAAAATAACTGAAACTTAAATTGCAAGAAATGTAAATTGCATGAAAAGTAAAGGGGGTTGGGTGCTGGAAATTAAAGAGAGCAGTAAAGTAAAAAGTAGAACAATTGCAAGGAAATTAAAATTGCATGAAAAGTAAATTCAGATCAAAGTGGCTCAAATACAAAATGCAGAGGAACACATGTGCAGGAAAGTAAATTGGGATCATGAACAGAAATGTAAAATGAAGAACAAGTGCAGAAGAATTAAATTGCTTGAAAGTAAATTGAAAGCCAATAGAACAGTAAAAACAGAAGAGCAGCCAAGAACTCAACTCAATTGCAAAATAAAATTGAAGATCTCAGGGAATCAAAGAGACTAGAAAACAAGTCTAGATCTCAAGCCCTTCCTTGATTCAATAGCAGACAGATTGAAGAAGAAATGAAGATGAAAGCAGTAAGAGGAATTTGATTCAAATTGCAATTTACTGAAATTATGCAGCAAGGCAGACAAAGAGAAATCTCAAAGGGAGAATGAAACAGAATTCCTTCAATTCTCCACCCTAAGATTCAAAATAGAAATGAAAACTAAGAGAGCTTTCTAATGGAGCTCCCCTCTCTGAAATGAGAGTGATGCCTTTATATAGGCTTTACAAAATAAAAAATGAAAATAAAATTAAAACAAATTACAAAAATGAAAATCCTAATCTAATTGATCCATGTGCCTTTGAGTGATGATGTGGGCTTTGCTTGCTTTGGATTTGAGGAGAAATGGGTTTGGTTGGCCTTGATTCAATTTGGAGAGGAATTGAATTTAAATGAAATTTTGGTTGAATTTTGGCCCATGTTGCTCCCAGGAGGCTGCCCTGCCCTTGTGGAGGGCAGGGCAGAAAATGGTGCGTGCGGCCTTGGTGCGTTGGTGCGTGCGATGCGTGCTTGCAGGATGCTGCCCTGCCCTCACGGAGGGCAGGGCAGAGATTTCTGGTGCGCCAGTTTGGTGCCTGTGCGTGCTGCTGGTGCTGCCGAACCGTCCCTTGGTGCGCCAGTTTGGTGCGTCTGTGCGTGCCACAACAAAATCCTGCTGATGACAAGTCATCATATACCCATTTTCTATGCTTTTTCATACAAGAAATTGATGATTTATGCTTAAATATTGAATGCTTTTTGTACTTAAATGATATATTTTCTTGATATTTTAATTTTATAAATCTTGTAGGAAATAAGAAGAAAAAGAAGCAAAGAAGCACAAAAAAAGGAGAAAAAAAGAGCTTTGGGACACACTTTGAAGTTGGGGTACACTTTGGAGCTTTAGGCCACGCTTTTAAAAGCGTGGCCCATGACAAAATCAAAGAGGAAGCAGCCAGCACGCACACGATCCTGCCCTTGCCAAGGGCAGGGCAGAATTGTGATGCAAAGTATGGTTGGAAGCAAAATTTTCGCTAAGTTAAAATCTGGCCGCACACAGCATGACCATGCCTACTTCAAAGGGCTATAACTTGAGCTACAGACGTCCGATTGATGTGCTTCCAGTTGCGTTGGAAAGCTGACATTCAGAGCTTTCCAACGATATATAGAAATCCATATTTGGCGTCCAATTGAGGCAGGAACGAAAGGCATCTTTAAGGGCCAAAAACAAGCGAAAATAAACCGAAAATGCTTCCACCAAGGCTCGAAGAGGGAGACACACGGGACAAGCTTTGGAAACTCTGCCCTGCCCTTGGCGCGGGCAGGGCAGCATCGTGAGTGTGGTGCATCACGCAAAGACTTTGGCGCACCAATTCTCTTCCCATGCACCATGCGCGCACCAATTTCCTTCCCTGGCGCACCAAACAATTTCTGCCCCGCCCTTGGCGCGGGCAGGGCAGCCTCATACGCACCAAGCGCGCGCATCAACAAATTTGGCGCACCAATCCTTGCACTTGGCCGCACCAATCCAAGCACCAAGCTTCAATTTTCTGCCCTGCCCTCCACAAGGGCAGGGCAGCCTCCTGGGAGTGGTTTTTGGGCCAAAATTCAAATTAAAAATAAATTTGAATTCATTTCTTCACCAATCCAAAAGCCCATCCAAATCCCATTATCCAAGAATAGAAAGTGTATAAATAGGACTTAGTTTGATGTAATTAGGACTTTTATGCTCACTTTTGAATTTTTACTTTTACCTTGGCTTTTGAATTTTCACTTTCACATTCCTTTGGAGCTTTGACTCTCTTGGAATTGTTCTTGAGAGAATTGGCCGAGAACTAAGAGGATTAAGGGAGAATTGATTGATCTCCTTCCTCATTTCCCTTGGGCAATTTTACTCTCTGTTTTTCTGAGTATTGGATGTGTGAAATTGGGGAAATTCTGTCCCAATTCCCATTCAAACTCTTTGCACTTTGATTTCTGCATAATTAAATTCCAATTCTGTTCTTCTATTGCTTCTTCTTTCATTTTCTGTCAATTGCTTAGTAACTTCAGATCTGGGAAGGAAATTGGGTTTTAGGCTCTGCTACCTAAGCCCTTGGGATCCTGAGATCACTTTTGGTTCCTCTGTGAATCTTTACTGCACTTTAATTTCCTTGCTATTTAAATTTCCTGTTTGCATCCAATTCATTTCTGCTACCTTCTTTACTGCAATTTATTTCTTTCGTTTAGATCCTGCAATCCCATTCCTCAATTCCCTTTTACATTCAAGCAATTTACATTACTTGCCATTTAAGTTTCAATGCAATTTACCTTTCTTGCACTTTAAGTTTCAGTCATTTACTTTCTTGCTCTTTAAGTTTCTGCACTTTTACTCTTCTGTTCTTTATTTTACTGCATTTCTCCCTTCCCCCTTTACATTTACTGTCATTTCATTTCTGTTAAACACAAATCACTCAACCAAAACTTGATTCGCTTGACTAAACCACCCACTAAACTAAAATTGCTCAATCCTTCAATCCCTGTGGGATCGACCTCACTCATGTGAGTTATTATTACTTGATGCGACCCGGTACACTTGCCGGTGAGTTTTGTGTTGGATCGTTTTCCACACATCAAGTTTTTGGCGCCGTTGCCGGGGATTGATTAGATCAACAATGATTAAGTGGGTGAGAAGTCTAGATCAAGCATTTTCTTTATTTTTGTTTTCTGTTTTAGATTGAAACCAAGGTGTTTGAGTTATTGCCTCACTAAGAAATTCTTTCTCTGTGACATGAATTTCAAATTTCATTGATGTTTACAAAATACAAATGGAGTTCAACTCATCTTATGGTCAAACAAAATTTTATGGGATATCATCCACCATCACCAATATCTAATGATGGCTGGGAATATCACCAAGAAAATACACATTCTGAGCACTCCAATTCATGGAGATTTGCTTCAGAAAAACAAGATGAGCAAGAGAACCATATGGGATATTTCCTTCCACCACAAAATGATGCAAGTCATGATTCTAATGGTGGCTGGGAAGGGAATTCTAATGATCCATATGATATTCATCCAAAGACATTATCACTTGACCATACTTCAACAGAAAGCCCCTTTCAAAGCTCACCACCCACACAAACTTCCATAAACCACTCAAGGCTCTCAAAGCTTGAGTCCATGTTCAAAAAATATGAGGAGGAGACAATGAAAGTCTGGAAAGAACAAGAAAACTTCCTCAAAAACATGGAAGTGCAGCTAGCTCAAGTGGAGAGTGCAATGAAGAAGGAGGAAAAACAAGAGGAAGAGGCTATTGCATCAAGTGAAATTGCAAAGAAGGAAAAGGTGGTTGGAAATGAAACTGCACTTGAGATGAAAAGGGAACATGAACATTCACAACCCTCACAAACTTTCCTTGAATCTGTGATCGAAAAATATGAAGAGGAGATGAAGAAATCTTGGGAAGAACAACAAACCTCCTCCATAAAAGAACTATTAAGTCAAATGTTGGGTGCAAGGGAGGAAGTGGAGGAGCAAGAAAGTGAGGAAGTCATTCCAAACTCAAGTGAAGCAGAGAAGTACAAAGAGGAAAAGCTCATGGAGCCACCAATTCAAAAGGCTCTGGATAAATACAAAACTCCAATAATCACACAGCAACCAAAACTTGGATTCAAAGAAGTGAAGGCAACTAACAAGAGCACCAATTCTGTCCCTAAGTCAGCAAGCAAGCTCAACCAAGCCAATTTCAAAAGAAAGCTTGCTGAGAGGAAACCAAGAAAGGGGACAAAAGCTGAAACTTCTCCCCCCTTGAAGTCATTCCTCTTAACCAATTGGAAGAAGAGGAAGAAAGTGAAGAACAACATGTCAAGCTAATGACACTAAAAGAGCACTTGTTGGGAGGTAACCCAACCGTAGGTAACATTTCTTCTTTGCTTTGTTTTTGTTCTTTACTTTGTTTAAATTCAATAAATGGGCATATGGTTACATTCTAAGTTTGGTGTTGCCTTGCAACAAATTGTTTTCAATCTTCATGGATGATTGCATCAATTTTACATGGAAGTGTCACACTAAGAACCTAAGTTTGGTGTGCCACTTAATTTTTTATGCAAATCATCCAGCAACATCACTTGTTTACATAATCATAATGCCACTGCAGTGTTACTGCAGTGTTACTGTTTCCTTGAAGCCCCGTGTTCGAAACTTGGATGACACACACGCTACCTATTTTCCTTGGTTCTCTTGGTACCAAAGTGAGGTTTAAACCCTTGCTTCCTCATGGTGCCGTGTTCGATTCTTGGTGAAAGCACTTGAGGAGAAATTTTTTCCTTGATTTTCCATGAAGAGCACGACATTGCCCTGCTCTCCAAGAGGGCAGGGCAGAAAATTGAGCGCTACTTTGTTTTGGGGTGAGGCTCCAGCTTCGAGCCTTGGTGAAAGCATTTTGGTTTATTTTCGCTTATTTTTGGCCCTTAAAGATGCCTTTCGTTCCTGCCTCAATTGTACGCCAAATATGGATTGCTATATATCGTTGGAAAGCTCTGAATGTCAGCTTTCCAACGCAACTGGAAGCACATCAATCGAACGTCTGTAGCTCAAGTTATAGCCCTTTGAAGTAGGCATGGTCATGCTGTGAGCGGCCAGATTTTAACTTAGCGAAAATTTGCTCCAACCTCACTTTGTTTCATCATGATTCTGCCCTGCCCTTGGCAAGGGCAGGGCAGTATGCGTGCTGGTTGCTTTCTTCTTTGATTTTGTCATGGGCCACGCTTTTAAAAGCGTGGCCTAAAGCTCCAAAGTATACCCCAACTTCAAAGTGTGTCCCAAAGCTCTTTTTTTCTCCTTTTTTTGTGCTTCTTTGCTTCTTTTTCTTCTTATTTCCTACAAGATTTATAAAATTAAAAGATCAAGGAAATCTATCATTTAAGTACAAAAGCATTCAATATTTAAGCACAAATCATCAATTTATTGTATGAAAAGCATAGAAAAATAGGTATATGATGACTTGTCATCAATTTTCAGATCTGAATTTTACACACTTTGACGGCATGAGTCTCTAAACTCCATTGTTGGGGGTGAGGAGCTCTGCAGCGTCTCAATGAATTAATGCAATTGTTTCTATTTCTCCATTCAAACGTGTGTGTGTTCCTATCTAAGATGTTCATTCGCGCTTAATTGTGAAGGAGGTGATGATCCGTGACACTCATCACCTTCCTCAATCTATGAATGTGTGCCTGACAAACACCCTCATTCTACATCAGACTGAATGAGCTTCTCTTAGATTCCTTAATCAGAATCTTCGTGGTATAAGCTAGAATTGATGGCGGCCACTCTTGAGGATCCAGAAAGTCTAAACCTTGTCTGTGGTATTCCGAGTAGGATTCAAGGATTGAATGGCTGTGACGAGCTTCAAACTCGCGATTGCTGGGCGTGATGACAAACGCAAAAGGATCAATGGATCCTATTCCAACATGATCGAGAACCAACAGCTGATTAGTCGTGCTGTGACAGAGCATCCAGATCGTTTTCACTGAAAGGATGGGAGGTAGCCACTGACAATGGTGATACCCTACATACAGCTTGCCATGGATGGAACTTTACAAACAATTGAGTTGAATATTACATTGCAGAAATTCAGAGGACAAAGCATCTCCAAAACTCCAACATATTCTCCATTAATAAAGTAACAATTATTTATTTCATGCTCTTTTATTTCTCTAATAATTTCAACTGATAATTTTTATTTATATCCTGACTAAGAATAATAAAATAAATATAGCTTGCTTCAAACCAATAATCTCCGTGGGATCGACCCTTACTCACGTAAGGTATTACTTGGACGACCCAGTGCACTTGCTGGTTAGTTGTGCGGATTGCAAAAAGTGTGATTGCAATTTCGTGCACCACAACCCAATTTTTATTTATCTAAGTTAAAATTCCATTTTCCATTATTATTTTATGTTTTATTTAGGTTGATGATCATGTGGAGTCACAAAAACAACTGCAAAAATCAAAGCAAATTCAAACAATTTTCCCTCCATACCTCTTCCCCCCAAAAAAAACCCCACCTACCTCACTTTTCAAATTCAAACACTTTTCCCTCCCAAACCCACCCAATTCCATTCGGCCACTCTCCCTCTCTTTCCCTATAAATACCCCTCTTCACTCTTTCATTTTCACACATCACAAATACTCTCCTACCTCCTTGGCCGAACCTATCTCTCCCCCCATCTCCTCTATTTTCTTCTTCTTCCCCTTCTTTCTTTCTTCTTTTGCTCGGGGATGAGAAAACCTTTTAAGTTTGGTTTGGTAAAAGCATTGCTATTTGTTTTTTCCATAACCATTTATGGCACCTAAGGCCAGAGAAACCTCTAGAAAGAGGAAAGGGAAGGCAAAAGCTTCCACCTCCGAGTTATGGGAGATGGAGAGATTCATCTCAAAGGTCTATCAAGATCACTTCTATGAAGTTGTGGCCAAGAAAAAGGTGATCCCTAAGGTCCCTTTCATGCTCAAAAGGAATGAGTATCCAGAGATCCGACATGAGATTCGAAGAAGAGGTTGGGAAGTTCTCACCAATCGCATTCAACAAGTCAGAATCTTAATGGACCAAGAGTTTAATGCAAACGTATGGATCACTAAGAACCATGATCAAAGTATGAACCCGAATCCAAATAATTGGCTTACAATGGTTAAGGAGAAATACTTAGATTTCAGTCCGAAAAATGTAAGGTTGGCGTTCAACTTGCCAATGATGCAAGAAAACGCACGCCCCTACAGTAGAAGGGTGAACTTTGATCAAAGGTTGGACCAAGTCCTCATGGACATCTGTGTGGAAGGAGCTCAATGGAAAAGAGACTTAAGTGGCAAGCCGGTTCATTTAAGAAGACCGAAACTTAAGCCTGTGGCTAGAGGATGGTTGGAGTTCATCCAACGCTCCATCATTCCTACTAGCAACCGATCCGAAGTAACTGTGGATCGGGCCATTATGATCCATAGTATCATGATTTGGGAGGAAGTGAAAGTTCATGAGATCATACCTCTAGAACTCTACAAGGTGGCTGACAAGTCCTCCACTTTGGCAAGGTTAGCCTTTCCTCATCTCATTTGTCACCTATGTAATTTAGCTGAAATTGTCATAGAGGAAGACATCCTCATTGAAGAGGACAAGCCCATCACTAAAAAGAGGATAGATCAAATAAGAGAGCCCACCCATGGACCTCAACAAGAGCATGAGAAAGTTCCTCATCAAGAAATCTCTGACATGCCTCAAGGGATGCATTTTCCTCCATACAACTATTGGGAGTAACTTAACACCTCTTTGGAAGGCTTGAGTTACAACATGGACCAACTAAGGGTGGAGCACCAAGAGCACTCCATCATTCTCCATGAGATTAGAAAAGATCAAATAGCCATGAGGGAAAAACAACAAAGGCAAGCAAGAGACATAGAGGAGCTTAGGTGTTTCATTGGATCTTCAAGAGGAACAACTAGCCGCCATCACTAAGGTGGACCCGTTTCTTGATTTCCTTGATCTTATTTTTCTATTTTTCGATTTTATGCTTTATGTGTTATCTATGTTTGTGTCTTCATTACATGATCATTAGTGTCTAGTATCTATGTCTTAAAGCTATGAACAATTCCATGAATCCTTCACCTTTCTTAAATGAAAATGTGCCTAATTACAAAAGAACAATAAGTACTTGAATTTTAAATTTTATCTTGAAATTAGTTTAACTATTTTGATGTGGTGGCAATACTTTTTGTTTTCTGAATGAATGCTTGAACAGTGCATATTTTTTATAGTCAAATTTATGAATGTTAAAATTGTTGGCTCTTGAAAGAATAATGAACAAAGAGAAATGTTATTGATAATCTGAAAAATCATGAAATTGATTCTTGAACCAAGAAAAAGCAGTGAAAAAAATGGCTAAAATTAAAAGAAAAAGAAAAGCAAGCAGAAAAAGCCAATAGCCCTTTAAACAAAAAGGCAAGGGTAAAAAGGATCCAAGGCTTTGAGCATTAATGGATAGGAGGGCCCTAGGAAATAAAATCCTGGCCTAAGCAGTTAAATCAAGCTGTCCCTAACCATGTGCTTGTGTCATGAAGGTCCAAGTGAAAAGCTTGAGACTGAGTGGTTAAAGTCGTGATCCAAAGAAGAAAGAGTGTGCTTAAGAACTCTGGACACCTCTAACTGGGGACTTTAGCAAAGCTGAGTCACAATCTGAAAAGGTTCACCCAGTTATCTGTTTGTGGCATTTATGTATCCGGTGGTAATACTGGAAATCAAAGTGTTTAGGGCCACGGCCAAGACTCATAAAGTAGCTGTGTTCAAGAATCAACATACTAAACTAGGAGAATCAATAACACTATCTATTTTCTGAGTTCCTATAGATGCCAATCATTCTGAATTTCAAAGGATAAAGTGAGATGCCAAAACTGTTCAGAAGCAAAAAGCTACTAGCCCTGCATATCTAATTGAGACTAAGTTTCACTGATATTGTGAGATTCATTGTATATTCTCTTCTTTTTATTATATTTTGTTTTCAGTTGCTTGGGGACAAGCAACAATTTAAGTTTGGTGTTGTGATGAGCTGATAATTTATACGCTTTTTGGCATTGTTTTTAGGTAGTTTTTAGTAGGATCTAGCTACTTTTTAGTATATTTTTATTAGTTTTTAAGCAAAATTCACATTTCTGGACTTTACTATTATTTTGTGTGTTTTTCTGTGATTCCAGGTATTTTCTTGCTAAAATTGAGGGACCTGAGCAAAAATCTGATTCAGAGGCTGAAAAAGGACTGCGGATGTTGTTTGATTCGGACCTGCCTGCACTCAAAATGGATTTTTTGGAGCTACAGAAGCCCAATTGGCATGCTCTCAATTGCGTTGGAAAGTAGACATCATAGGATTTCCAGCAATATATAATAGTCCATACTTTGTCTGAGTTTTGACGATGCAAACTGGCATTCAAACGCCAACTTCCTGCCCTATTCTAGCGTTAAACGCCAGAAATAGGATAAAAGATGGAGTTAAACGCCCAAACTGGCATAAAAGCTGGCGTTTAACTCCAAGAAAAGTCTCTACACATGAAAGCTTCATTGCTCAGCCCAAGCACACACTAAGTGGGCCTGAAAGTGGATTTCTGCATCATTTACTTATTTCTGTAAACCCTAGTAACTAGTCTATTATAAATAGGACCTTTTACTATTGTATTTTCATCTTTGGATTATCCTTAGATCATCTTTGATCAGTTTTATGCTATCTTTGACTTTTTTGGGGGCTGGCCATTCGGCCATGCCTAGACCTTGTTCTTATGTATTTTCAACGGTGGAATTTCTACACACCATAGATTAAAGTGTGGAGCTCTGCTGTTGCTCGAGTATTAATGCAAAGTACTATTGTTCTTCTATTCAATTCAAGCTATTCTTGCTCTAAGATATTCATTCACGCACAAGAACATGATGAATGTGATGATTATGTGACACTCATCACCATTCTCAATTTATGAACGCGTGCCTGACAACTACTTTCGTTCTACCTGAAAACAAGCTTGAATGTATATCTCTTGGATTCCTGGTTCAAGACGCATGCTTGCCTCTCCTGACAACAGAGCCTTCCATTCCGTGAGATCAAAGTCTTTGTGGTATAAGCTAGAATCAATTGGCAGCATTCTTGAGATCCAAAAAGTCTAAACCTTGTTTGTGGTATTCCGAGTAGGATCTGGGATGGGATGACTGTGACGAGCTTCAAACTCATGACTGTTGGGTGTAGTGACAGACGTAAAAGGATCACAGGATCCTATTTCAACATAAGTGAGAACCGACAGATGATTAGCCCTACGTAACCCGTAGTTGGACCATTTTCACTGAGAGGACGGACGGTAGCCATTGACAACGGTGATCCCCCAACATACAGCTTGCCATGGAAAGGAGTATGAATGATTGAATGAAGGCAGTAGGAAAGCAGAGATTCAGAAGGAATAACGCATCTCCATACGCTTATCTGAAATTTCCACCAATGAATTACATAAGTATCTCTATCTTTATTTTATGTTTATTTATCTTTTAATTATCAAAGCTTCATAACCATTCGAATCCGCCTGACTGAGATTTACAAGATGACCATAGCTTGCTTCAAGCCGACAATCTCCGTGGGATCAACCCTTACTCACGTAAGGTATTACTTGGACGACCCAGTGCACTTGCTGGTTAGTTCTGTGGAATTGTGAGAAAAGTGTTGAGATTACGATCGTGTGTACCAAGTTTTTGGCGCCGCTATCAGAGATCACAATTTCGTGCACCACAACACCAAACTTAGTGTGACACTTTCATTTTAGAATGAAGCAAGTACCCAGTGAAGAATGAAAATCAAAATTTTGCATAGCAACACCAAACTTAGAATGCAATCATATGCTAAATTATTGAAAATAAACAAAGCAAAGAAAGGAAATGTTACCTACGGTTGGGTTGCCTCCCAACAAGCGATCTTTTAATTTCATTAGCTTGACATGTTGTTCTCAACTTTCTTTCTCTTCTTCCAGTTTGTTTAGAGGAATGACCTCAAGAGGAAAGATGAGCCAGTTGATGTCCTATGTTTTGAGTGCCTCTCAGCAAGCTTTCTTTTATTGTTAGCTTGAGTAAACTTGCTTGTTGGGGTAAGGGTGGGATGGCTTTTGGTTGACCTCTTTTTCATAGATAATATCCTTCTTTTCTTGGTCCCCATCCTCTCTTTGGTGCTTTTGTTAGTTGCCTTCACTTCTTTGATATCAAGACTTGGGTGTTGTAGAATGGTTGGAGTGTCTTCTTCATCAAGAACTTCTTGAATTGGTGGTTCAATGAACTCACTCTTTATGCAACTCTCTATTTCATTGGAGTGTGGACTCCCTTGATTGACTTCGTCCCTTTCTTCTACATGATGTTGCATTGAGTCTTTTGGGAGTGAGTTTGCATGTTCCATTATCACCTTTAGTAGCCTCTGTGGGTATGGAGCCCTAGGCTTATATACTCTCACAACCTCCTCCTTCTTTATTGGAGTCTCACTTGGTTTGGGTGCCTCTTTTTCTTGTTTTTCTAATTCCTCCTTCATTTGGTCTAAATGCATTCCAATATTATTGAGAAAGATTTTATGTTCTTTAAAAGAATTCCTAGACCATTGGGGGAAAGCCTCTATACGTTCCATACACTTTTCTTCCTTTTCCATAATGATTTTTATATTCTCTCCAAGTCTTTTAAGGAGGGCTTCAATCTTGGAGAAACCTTGGGTGTATAAGGAAGGTTGTGTAGGTTGTGTTGATTGGTTAGAGTAGTAGGCTTGTGCTTGTCTCTCTACCTCAGCTAACCTTGCCATTGCGGCTTCTAATACATTTTGAGAATGGTTGCTGTGTGGTTGTTGGTTGGAGTGGTAAAGGCTTTGTGGGTGATGGAATGAATTGTATGGATTTGGGAAGGACTTTTATGCTGAGGCATGCTCATGTAAAACTAGGAGGTGAGGTTGGATAATTAAGAGGTGCTGGCTCTTGATGAATAGGGTATGAATGAGTGAAATCTCTTTAATTTTGATCTTTCCAGCCACAATATGAGTAGTGATTACACCCATCAAAATATGGACCATTTTGTGGCCCTGGGAAGCTCCCCATTTCATGTTCTTGATACTCCCACCCACCATGAACTTAATAACGTGAATCATTTTGTGGTGGTGGAAGGTTTCCCATAAATTCTGATTGACCAAAATATGATGGACCCTCCATTCTTTCTTGTAAAAAGCTCTGTTTCAAACAATAATCACCAAAAGAAATTGGACTCCCCATGGTCATAAATGAGGAATTCTTAGTGAGGCAATATCACAAACACCTTAGTAGCAAGAGAAAATTAAAAGAAATTAAATGACAAAACAAAAAAAAAGAAAAAAATGTCTAATATAGGTAATGAACCAACGGGTAGTTTGTTAATCACAATTAATCCCCGGCAACGGCGCCATAAAACTTGATGACCGAAATTCACTACCCACATATAATGAATCCGTTCTTTGGCAAGCGCACCAAATTGTCGTTAAGTAATAACCCACTAGGAGTGGGATCGTATCCACAGAGATTAATTGGATTAAGCAAGCAATAGTTGATTAATTATTCTAGTTAGACGATTCAATTTTGAGTGGTAATCAACGAGGAATTGTAAATAACATGAAAGTAATGGAAAGAAAATAAAGTGCAAGAAAGTAAATGGCAAAGAAAGTAAAGTGCTGAAAATGTAAAGTGCAAAAAAGTAAATGACTATAAAGTAAATAAAAGAAAGATAAAATAAACAATGGGATCAAGAGATATTGCATTCTCCGAATTAATTGATTTCATCTCATCTTCAATCATGCAACTCATTAACCTCTTGGCAATCATGATTGATTGAGCCCTAATTCCTTGGTGACTCAATCTCTCAAATGTTGATCAATAGCCAATTCCTTGGTCTAATTGCTCCTGAGAAGATATGAAGAATGGTCCCTGATTATACCACACATCATCATAGGTCCAAGTAGAGGGAGGATTATATGTCACCATATCCAAACATCAAAACCCAGATCCTCCTCAAGTGTGAGAAAGAATTTCAAGCATGGTTTTATGTTTCCGCTTCGAAAGTTCCCATAAAACCCAATTGCATTCAATCTCTTTCCCAAGATAATTGAATTCTAGAATGAAGAATGAAATCCCTTCTAGTAAATCAAAGAGAGATGAAGAGAAGAATAAGAATAAAAACAATCAATCCATTGAAAAACAATAGAGCTCTCTTTCCCAATGGAAAGAATTAGTAATTCATAACTAAAATATTTACGAGTAAGAAAATGGAAGAGGAGAAGAGAATGGTGGGAAGGAGGGTCCAAAGACCCACTCCTCCAAATATGTCCAGCCTAATAGATATCTCTCTAATTCTATGAAACTAAGGCCTTTATATAGGGTCTCCTAAATTACAAACTTAAATGAAATTAAAAGCAAATTACAATGAAACGAAAAGAAACTATTCTAGATGCTTCTTGTGGCCTTGATTGATTGACAATTGTGGCTTGAATGGGAGTTGGAGTGGGCTTGGTTGAAGGTTGGGGGGCTGCAGGAAGAAGTTGGCGTATGGTTCCAAGTGCCACTCCTAGTTGATTTTCCCCTTTGGAATATGACCCACTTTGAAACGTTGAAAGTATGGAGTTGTTTGGGCCCCAAATTGAATGTCCACTATGAAGTATTATATATTGTTTGAAATCCTTGTATGTTAGCTTTCCAACGCCTTTGAAATCAACTCATTTGGACCTCTGTAGCTCAAGTTATGCCCATTTGAAGGTGACTATGTCAGTCTGTCAGGTAGCCCGGCGTGCCACGCCCACTTCTGGTGTGCCATGCCCCATGTGTTGTGAAACTGGCGTGCCACACCCAAACCTGGCATGCCACACCTTCAATGATGTATCAAAATCTCCTCTCTGCCTATTTTAATTGGCGTGCCATGCCCAAGACTCCAAGTGGCACGCCCATTGTATGAAAGGGGATGGCGTGCCACGCTTTCGATATCAAGTGGCCTGCTCAGGTTTTGCAACGCTAAAATAATGGCCTTTTCACCTTGGGTTTTAACGTTCACCCTAAATTATTATATCTCGTTGGAACGCTCTTGATGTCAGCTTTCCAACGCCACCAAGATCACCTCATTTGGATTTCTACAACGCAAGTTATGTTCCTTTGAAGATAAAGAGGTCAGGCTGGTAACTCTGCAGTGACGTGTTTTTCTTCTTGTATTTTCGGGGCCAATATCTTCCTCAATTCCAGTGTCCATTATAAAGTGTTACATATAGTTTGAAAGCTTTGGATGTCTACTTTTTAATAGCACTAGAATCACTTCATTTGGATTTATGTAGCTCAAGATATCTTTATTTGAATGAGAGGAGATCAGGCTGGCATATGCCCCAGCGTGTCACGCCCACTTCTTGGCGTGCCACGCCCATAGTGGGGCTCAAAATAACTCCTCTGGAACTTAAGCCTGGCGTGCCATGCCCATAGCACCAAGTGGTACGCCTTCTTTGAGACTTGGCTTCACAATCTTGGCGTGCCACGCCTATAGCACTAAGTGGCATGCCCATGTAAAATTCTTCAACCTTCTTTGCTGGAATGTTGGCCTGGCGTGCCACGCACAGAGCTTCAACTGGCACGTCCATTGTTGAGAATTAGTTCAAAAGCTTGGCGTGCCACGCCCAAAGCTTCAAGTGGCACGCCCAACTTCGCACACTGATAAACCCCGATTTTGTAGTTTATCTTGTGCTTATTTTGGGGGTTTTATCAATATTTCTCACACTTATTCACAAGAAATGCATGGTTTTGTGTTCACTTCCCAATATTGCTCCATTGTAGAAAACATGCTTGTTTTACCTTAGAATTGCTATATTTTGATTCTGTTTATTGCCATTCGATGCCGTGACGTATTTGTTTAGTGATTAAAGAATTAGTAGGGTAAGAATGGCCTAGAAAGGAGAAGGAAAGCATGCACAAGAGGAAGGAACATGAAGAATTGGATTTTGGGAACTGCAGCATCGGTGCTCACGCGCAAATCACATGCACGCGTGGATGAGGATAGCTGGAAGCAGCGCGCAAGGATGGACGCATCCGCGCAGGCCAAAGAATTTCAACCGATGCGAACGCGCAACTGGCGCGCTAGCGTGGATCTCAGAAGCAATCGGCGCGAGCGCACGCATGACGCGCACGCGCGGGAAGCTGCACGTGACCTCATTAAAAGAAATCGTGCCTGGCGATTTCTGAGGCTCAATGGGCCCAAATTCAGGCTGCTTCTGCATGGAAAAGACCCAAGGATGCTAGAGAGAAAGGGGGGATCAATCATTTTGCACTAAGACACAATTTTTCTAATTTTTTTTAGGTTATTTGTTCTCTAGAGGAAGAAACCCTTGTTCTTCTCTAGATCTAGCTTTGATTTGATCTTCCATGTTAATTCTGAATTGGATTTTGTTAATCGCTACCTTTGGTTGTTTAATCTGAATTTCTTAGTATATTTTCACTCATATCTTGTGTTAGTTTATGACTTTTGTCAATTGTTACTTTATACCCAATTCATGAATGTTATGAATCTTGACTTGTTGATGTTTGATTGATGATTTCTATGCTACATTGTGTTGCTTGAGCTATTTTAAGTTGATAATTGTTAGTGGGTAATTGTTAATTTCAATTCAATTACAAGTCGAACATGTCTTTTGTTAATGCTTACCAAGTGTTTGATGAATTGTTTACTTTGATTATGGAGTAGTTCTTTTTACTCTTGGCTTAGGCCAAGGGAATTGGGTAAACTTGAGTTATTGGGTCTAATGGATTTGATTATTTGAGAGTCCTTAGTGGTCAATTTGATACTCATTAACACTATCCCACTACTAGGTTAATTAGTAGTGAGGTGAGGCCTTATGGGTTGATGTTGACCAAACCATTTGACGTACTTCAAGTTTGGAAGTAGACTTAATGAGTTCGGCTCCTCATAATTGTCAAGATACGGTTGTTAGACAAGGATAGTGACCCCAATTCCCATGCCTAACCGAGAGTTACTTTTATCATTCATATTTGAAAACCAATTTCTCAATTGTCTTGTTTTGCTTAATTGTAGCTATTATTTAGTTAAGAGTAGAATTAGATTGAATATTGTTTCCTTAATTTGAAATCATTCACATCTTGCTCATTGTTTGGATTAGTTCCTTACATTTCCAATTGCTTGTTTGTTAAGATTCTCAATTTACTTTCTTGTCAATGAATCACAACCCCAGATTTCTAACTAATGTTGAAGCACATGTTTGCCCATTCTTCGTGAGACGACCCGAGATTTAAATACTTTGGTTATTTTCATTGGGGTTAAACTTGTGACAACCAATTCCACTCTAAATTTGATCTGCGAGAATTGTTGTTGGTAGAGCTATAGTTGCAACGCAACTTTCATTGAGAAAATCTCTTCCAATACGGTTCCTGCATGCCTATCAAATTTTTGGCGCCGTTGTCGGGGAATGGTTGCAACATATGCCTTAACATTGGTTGTGTGAATATGTGAATAGTGTAGATAGCTTTTTTGTTTTGTTTGTTTTGAATACTTAATTATAGTTTAGCTTCTTTTATTTTTGTGCTATGACTCTCAAGTGTGATGACTCGGTCCCAACCGAATTCTAGCTTAGCCAATTTTGATCATGAAATAGAAAGGACTTTGTTACACACTCGGCAAGCTAGGCGATGGTTGGACTATACGCCTAGTACTTCGGTCTCTTTTGAGGAACATACCGAATCACTAGACGGTACCGAGAGTGACTTGGAGTCCTCTACTTCCTATTCTTCTGTTGGCATTACTAATACATCTTTGCATTCTACAGGTGAACCACACATGGCGGAGCCACGCCGGATCACTTTACATGAGCAAAGAGCTCTGGATATTGTGCTTCAACCATTGCAAGCAAGGTATCCCAACCTTGATCCGAACTTTGAATTGAAGAGTAGCTTGATAAATCTACTACCTAAGTATCATGGGTTGCCAGGTCAAGAGCTCATCCGACATCTAAAGGATTTTCAAGTTACTTGTTCTACTACTAAAAGGCATGGAGCCGATGAGGTGGCTATCATGGTCTTTGCTTTCCCTTTCTCCCTTGAAGCGCAAGCAAAGACATGGTTTTATTCGCTACCAGATGAGATTGCTACCAATTGGGATTTCTTGAGAAGAGAGTTCTTAAACAAATTCTTTCCACCAGAGAAGACCGACTATATCCGGAAAGAGATTTTGGGCATAATTGGTGCGCGAAATTGTGAACAATACTTTTTCACAACTCTCATAATCCCCGGTAATGGCTCCAAGAACTTGGTAGCTCAATACCATGGCATTACACAACTTCGCACAACTAACCAGCAAGTGCACTGGGTCGTCCAAGTAATACCTTACGTGAGTAAGGGTCGATCCCACGGAGATTGTTAGCATTGAAGCAAGCTATGGTCATCTTGTAAATCTTAGTCAGGCAAACTCAAATGTATATGATGATGAACGAAAATAATATAGAAGGTAAGGATAGTGATACTTATGTATATCATTGGTGTAAGAGCTTCAGACAAGCGTATGAAGATGCCTTCCCTTCCGTCTCTCTGCTTTCCTACTGCCTTCATCCAATCCTTTCTTACTCCTTTCCATGGCAAGCTCGTGTAGGGTTTCACTGTTGTCAGCAGCTACCTCCCATCCGCGCAGTGAAAGCTAATGCACGCACTCTGTCACAGTGCTTCCAATCACCGGTTTGGTTCCCTCCCCTACCGGAATAGAATCACTCTTTTGCGTCTGTCACTAACGCCCAGTAGGTTACAGGTTTGAAGCACGTCACAGTCATTCAATCATTGAATCCTACTCAGAATACCACAGACAAGGTTAGACCTTCCGGATTCTCTTGAATGCTGCCATCAGTTCTTGCCTATACCACGAAGACTCTGATCTCACGGAATGGTTGGCTCGTTTGTCAGGCGAGCACTCGGTTGTCAGGCGATCAACCATGCATCGTGCAATCAGAAATCCAAGAGATATTCACTAAGCCTCAGATGCTTGTAGAACAAGAATGGTTGTCAGTCACCTTGTTCATGGGTGAGAATGGTGATGGGCGTCAATCATCACCTTCATCATGTTGAAGAACAAGTGATATCTTGGATAAAGAACAAGCGGAATTGAATGGAAGAACAATAGTAATTGCATTAATACTCGAGGTACAGCAGAGCTCCACACCTTAATCTATGGTGTGTAGAAACTCCACCGTTGAAAATACATAAGCACAGGGTCTAGGCATGGCCGAATGGCCAGCCTCCCAAAGGTCTAAGATAGCATAAAACAGAGATAGCTACCAAAAGTCCTAGATGTTCCTATACAATAGTAAAAGGTCCTACTTATAGAAAACTAGTACATAGATGAGTAAATGACATAAAAATCCACTTCCGGGCCCACTTGGTGTGTGTTTGGGCTGAGCAATGAAGAAATTTCGTGTAGAGACTCTCCTTGGAGTTAAACGCCAGCTTTAGTGCCAGTTTGGGCGTTTAACTCCCAATTAGGTGCCAGTTCCGGCGTTTAACGCTGGAATTTCTTGAGGTGACTTTGAACGCCGGTTTGGGCCATCAAATCTTGGGCAAAGTATGGACTATTATATATTGCTGGAAAGCCCAGGATGTCTACTTTCCAACGCCGTTGAGAGCGCGCCAATTGGGCTTCTGTAGCTCCAGAAAATCCACTTCGAGTGCAGGGAGGTCAGAATCCAACAGCATCTGCAGTCCTTTTGAGTCTCTAGATCAGATTTTTGCTCAGGTCCCTCAATTTCAGCCAGAAAATACCTGAAATCACAGAAAAACACACAAACTCATAGTAAAGTCCAGAAAAGTGAATTTTAATTAAAAACTAATAAAAATATACTAAAACTAACTAGATCATACTAAAAATATACTAAAAACAATGCCAAAAAGTGTACAAATTATCCGCTCATCACAACACCAAACTTAAATTGTTGCTTGTCCCCAAGCAACTGAAAATCAAATAAGATAAAAGAAGAGAATATGCAATGAACTCCAAAAACATCTATGAAGATCAGTATTAATTAGATGAGCGGGGCTTTTAACTTTTTGTCTCTGAATAGTTTTGGCATCTCACTCTATCCCTTGTAATTCAGAATGATTGGCTTCTTTAGGAACTCAGAATCCAGATAGTGTTAATGATTCTCCTAGTAAAGTATGATGATTCTTGAACATAGCTATTTATTGAGTCTTGGCTGTGGCCCAAAGCACTCTGTCTTCCAGTATTACCACCGGATACATACATGCCACAGACACATAATTGGGTGAACCTTTTCAGATTGTGACTCAGCTTTGCTAAAGTCCCCAATTAGAGGTGTCCAGGGTTCTTAAGCACACTCTTATTGCCTTGGATCACAACTTTATTTCTTTCTTTTTCTTTCTTTTTTCTCTTTCTATTTTTTTTTCGTTTTTCTCCTTCTTTTTTCCTTTTTTTTTTGTATTCACTGCTTTTTCTTGCTTCAAGAATCATTTTTATGATTTTTCAGATCCTCAGTAACATGTCTCCTTTTTCATCATTCTTTCAAGAGCCAACAATTTTAACATTCATGAACCACAAATTCAAAAGACATATGCACTGTTTAAGCATACATTCAGAAAACAAAAAGTATTGTCACCACATCAAACTAATTAAGCTAGTTTTAAAGATGAATTTGAAATCCTGTACTTCTTGTTCTTTTGTGATAAAAACAGTTTTCATTTAAGAAAGGTGATGGATTCATATTCATAGCTTTAAGGCATAGACACTAAGACACTAATGATCATAAGACACAAACATGGATAAACATAAAGCACTAAAATTCGAAAAACAGAAAAATAAAGAACAAGGAGATTAAAGAACGGGTCCACCTTAGTGATGTCGGCTCTTTCTTTCTCTTGAAGATCCTATGGAGTGCTTGAGCTCCTCAATGTCTCTTCCTTGTCTTTGTTGCTCCTCCCTCATGATCCTTTGATCTTTTCCAATTTCATGGAGGAGGATGGCATGTTTTTGGTGCTCCACCCTTAGTTGTCCCATGTTGGAACTTAATTCTCCTAGGGAGGTGTTCAGTTGCTCCCAATAGTCTTGTGGAGGAAAGTGCATCCCTTGAGGTATCTCAGGGATTTCTTGATGAGAGGGGTCTCTTGTTTGCTCCATCTTCTTCTTAGTGATGGGCTTGTGGTCATGCCTTCTCAGTTGAACCGGCTTTGGATGCCATAAATGGTTATGGAAAAACAAAAAGCAATGCTTTTACCACACCAAACTTAAAAGGTTTGCTCGTCCTCGAGCAAAAGAAGAAAGAAGGGAGGAGAAGAAGAAGAAAATGTAGGAAGAAGGGAATGGCTTTGTGTTCGGCCATGTATGGGGGAAGAAGTGGTGTTTAGGGTATGAGTGGTGAAGAGAAAGATGGGTTTTGATGGGTGAAGGATTTTGGGGAAGAGGTATTGAGGTGATTGGTGAATGGGTGAAGAAGAAAGAGAGTGATGGTGGGGTCCTGTGGGGTCCACAGATCCTGTGGTGTCAAGGAAAAGTCATCCCTGCACCAAATGTTGCTCAAAATCACGTTTTGAGGTATTTCTGGCGTTAAACGCCGGGCTGATGCCCATTCCTGGCGTTTAACGCCAGGTTGTTGCCCTTTACTGGCGTTTAACGCCAGTCTGGTGCCCCTTTCTGGCGTTAAACGCCCAGAATGGTGCCAGACTGGGCGTTAAACGCCCAACAGCTAGCATTACTGGCGTTTGAACGCCAGCTTCTTCTCCTCCAGGGTGTGCTGTTTTTCTTTCTGTTTTTCATTCTGTTTTTGCTTTTTTCATTGTTTTTGTGACTTCTTATGATCATCAACCTACAAAAAATAAAATAACAAAAGAAAATAGTTAGCTATAAAACATTGGGTTGCCTCCCAACAAGCGCTTCTTTAATGTCATTAGCTTGACAGAGGACTCTCATGGAGCCTCAGAAATACTCAGAACCGTGTTGGAACCTCCCAACACCAAACTTAGAGTTTGAATGTGGGGGTTCAACACCAAACTTAGAGTTTGGTTGTGGCCTCCCAACACCAAACTTAGAGTTTGACTGTGGGGGCTCTGCTTGGCTCTGTTTTGAGAGAAGCTCTTCATGCTTCCTCTCCATGATGATAGAGGGATGTCCTTGGGCCTTAAACACCAAGGATTCTTCATTCACTTGAATGATCAACTCTCCTCTATCAACATCAATCACAGCCTTTGCTGTGGCTAGGAAGGGTCTGCCAAGGATGATGGATTCATCCATGCACTTCCCAGTCTCTAGGACTATGAAATCAGTAGGGATGTAATGGTCTTCAATCTTCACCAAAACATTCTCTACAAGTCCATGAGCTTGTTTTCTTGAATTGTCTGCCATCTCTAATGAATTCTTGCAGCTTGCACCTCAAAGATCCCTAATTTCTCCATTACAGAGAGGGGCATGAGGTTTACACTTGACCCTAAGTCACACAAGGCCTTTTTGAAGGTCATGGTGCCTATGGTACAAGGTATAGAAAACTTCCCAGGATCTTGCCTCTTTAGAGGCAGTTTCTGCCTAGACAAGTCATCCAGTTCTTTGGTGAGCAAAGGTGGTTCTTCCTCCCAAGTCTCATTTCCAAATAACTTGTCATTTAGCTTCATGATTGCTCCAAGGTATTTAGCAACTTGCTCTTCAGTGACATACTCATCCTCTTCAGAGGAAGAATACTCATCAGAGCTCATGAATGGCAGAAGTAAGTCCAATGGAATCTCTATGGTCTCATTTCGAGCCTCAGATTCCCATGGTTCCTCATTGAGGAACTCAAAGGAGATTGGTACACGCCCACTGAGGTCTTCCTCAGTGGCGTCCTCCTCCTCTCTTTCCTATCCATATTCGGCCATGTTTATGGCTTTGCACTCTCCTTTTGGATTTTCTTCTGTATTACTTGGAAGAGTACTAGGAGGGAGTTCAGTAATTTTCTTGCTCAGCTGTCCCACTTGTCCTTCCAAATTTCTGATGGAGGACCTTGTTTCATTCATGAAACTTTGAGTGGTCTTTATTAGATCAGAGACCATTGTTGCTAAGTCAGAAGTATTCTGCTTAGAACTCTCTGTCTGTTGCTGAGAAGATGATGGAAAAGGCTTGCTATTGCTAAACCTGTTTCTTCCACCATTATTGTTATTGAAACCTTGTTGAGGTCTCTCTTGATTCTTCCATGAGAAATTTGGGTGATTTCTCCATGAAGAATTATAGGTGTTTCCATAGGGTTCTCCTAGGTAATTCACCTCTTCCATTGAAGGGTTCTCAGGATCATAAGCTTCTTCCTCAGATGAAGCATCCTTAGTACTGTTTGGTGCATTTTGCATTCCAGACAGACTTTGAGAAATCAAATTGACTTGTTGAGTCAATATCTTGTTCTGAGCCAGTATGGCATTCAGAGTGTCAATCTCAAGAACTCCTTTCTTCTGACTAGTCCCATTGTTCACAGGATTCCTTTCAGAAGTGTACATGAATTGGTTATTTGCAACCATTTTAATTAGTTCCTGAGCTTCTGCAGGCGTCTTCTTCAGATGAAGAGATCCTCCAGCAGAGCTATCCAAAGACATCTTGGATAGTTCAGAGAGACCATCATAGAAAATACCTATGATGCTCCATTCAGAAAGCATGTCTGAAGGACATCTTCTGATTAATTGTTTGTATCTTTCCCAAGCTTCATAGAGGGATTCTCCATCCTTCTGTCTGAAGGTTTGGACTTCCACTCTAAGCTTACTCCATCTTTGTGGTGGAAAGAACTTTGCCAAGAAGGCATTGACTAGCTTTTCCCAAGAGTCCAGGCTATCTTTAGGTTGTGAGTCCAACCATATTCTAGCTCTGTCTCTTACAGCAAAAGGGAATAGCATCAGTCTGTAGACCTCAGGGTCAACCCCATTAGTCTTGACTGTGTTACAGATTTGCAAGAACTCAGCTAAAAACTGATGAGGATCTTCCATTGGAAGTCCATGGAACTTGCAATTCTGTTGCATTAGAGAAACTAATTGAGGCTTAAGCTCAAAGTTGTTTGCTCTAATGGCAGGGATAGAGAAGCTTCTCCCATAGAAGTTGGGAGTAGGTGCAGTAAAGTCACCCAGCACCTTCCTTGCATTGTTGGCATTGTTGTTGTTTCCGGCTGCCATGTGTTCTTCTTCTTTGAAGAATTCGGTCAGGTCCTCTAAAGAGAGTTGTGTTTTGGCTTCTCTTAGCTTTCTCTTCAAGGTCCTTTCAGGTTCAGGGTCAGCTTCAACAAGAATGCCTTTGTCTTTGTTCCTGCTCATATGAAAGAGAAGAGAACAAGAAAATATCCTCCTATGTCACAGTATAGAGATTCCTTGAGGTGTCAGAGGAAAAGAAAGGTAGAAAACAGAAGTAGAAAATTCGAACTTGTCCAAGAAGATGGAGTTCGAATTTGCATTAAGGAATAGTGTTTAGTCCATGAATAGAAGGATGTGAGAAGAAGGGAAGTAATTTTCAAAAATTTAAGTAAAAGATTTTGAAAACATTTTGAAAAACGCTTAATTGATTTTCGAAAATAAGAGTGGAAAAGAAATCAAGTGATTTTTGAAAAAGATTTTGAAATTAGAAATTAAAAAGATTTGATTGAAAACTTGTTTTGAAAAAGATGTGATTAAAAAGATATGATTTGAAAACAATTTTAAAAGATATGATTTGAAAACAATTTGAAAAGATATGATTTTAAAAATTAATGACTTGCCTAACAAGAAAAGATATGATTCAAACATAAAACCTTCCTTAACAGAAAAGGCAAAAAATGATCAATCAAATCATTAATTGTTAGTAAGTATCTTTGAAAAAGGAAAGAAATTGATTTTGAAAACATTTGATTGAAAAGACATGATTTGAAAAAGATTTGATTTTGAAAAACTTTGAAAACTTGAAAAAAAATTGATTTGAAAACAAAATCTTCCCCCTAGCACCATCCTGGCGTTAAACGCCCAGAATGGTATACATTCTGGCGTTTAACGCCCAAAATGCTACCTCTTTGGGCGTTAAACGCCCAACCAGGTGCCCTGGCTGGCGTTTAAACGCCAGTCTGCCTTCTTCACTGGGCATTTTTGAATGCTCAGCTTTTTCTGTATAATTCCTCTGCAGTATGTTCTGAATCTTCAATTCTTTGTATCATTGACTTGAAAAGACACAAATTAAAAATATTTTTGGATTTTTAATAATCAAAATGCAACAAGAATCAAATAACAATGCATGCAAGACACCAAACTTAGCAGTTTGTGTACTACTGACACTATATGAGACACAGAAACACTCAAGCCAAAAGAATTCAAAGATCAAAACAAAGAACTATATGCATGAATTCGAAAAATATAACAAAAACATGCATTTGACACCAAACTTAAGATGAGACACTAGACTAAAGCAAGAAACATCAATATTTTTGATTTTTTATGATTTTGTAAAATTTTTTTGTTTTTCGAAAATTAAGTGGGAAAAGGTATCAAAATCCTTGATGAGAATTCCAGGAATCAGTGCAATGCTAGTCTAAGACTCCGGTCCAGGAATTAGACATGGCTTCACAGCCAGCCAAGCTTTCAAGGAAAGCTTCGGTCCAAAACACTAGACATGACCAAAGGTCAGCCAAATCTTAGCAGATCACTGCTCCAAGAGCAAAATTGATGAGAATCAACAAGCTCTTGTGGTGATAAGTTGAAACCTCGGTCCAATCAGATTAGACATGGCTTCTCAGCCAGCCAGATTTCAACAAATCATCATGAAACTCTAGAATTCATTTTCAAGAATTTCGAAAAAATAAATACCTAATCTAAGCAACAAGATGAACCGTCAGTTGTCCAAACTAGAACAATCCCAGGCATTGTTACCAAAAGCTTGCTCAAAACTTGAACAATCCCCGGCAACGGCGCCAAAAACTTGGTGCGCGAAATTGTGAACAATACTTTTTCACAACTCTCATAATCCCCGGTAATGGCTCCAAGAACTTGGTAGCTCAATACCATGGCATTACACAACTTCGCACAACTAACCAGCAAGTGCACTGGGTCGTCCAAGTAATACCTTACGTGAGTAAGGGTCGATCCCACGGAGATTGTTAGCATTGAAGCAAGCTATGGTCATCTTGTAAATCTTAGTCAGGCAAACTCAAATGTATATGATGATGAACGAAAATAACATAGAAGGTAAGGATAGTGATACTTATGTATATCATTGGTGTAAGAGCTTCAGACAAGCGTATGAAGATGCCTTCCCTTCCGTCTCTCTGCTTTCCTACTGCCTTCATCCAATCCTTTCTTACTCCTTTCCATGGCAAGCTCGTGTAGGGTTTCACTGTTGTCAGCAGCTACCTCCCATCCGCGCAGTGAAAGCTAATGCACGCACTCTGTCACAGTGCTGCCAATCACCGGTTTGGTTCCCTCCCCTACCGGAATAGAATCACTCTTTTGCGTCTGTCACTAACGCCCAGTAGTTACAGGTTTGAAGCACGTCACAGTCATTCAATCATTGAATCCTACTCAGAATACCACAGACAAGGTTAGACCTTCCGGATTCTCTTGAATGCTGCCATCAGTTCTTGCCTATACCACGAAGCTCTGATCTCACGGAATGGTTGGCTCGTTTGTCAGGCGAGCACTCGGTTGTCAGGCGATCAACCATGCATCGTGCAATCAGAAATCCAAGAGATATCACTAAGCCTCAGATGCTTGTAGAACAAGAATGGTTGTCAGTCACCTTGTTCATGGTGAGAATGGTGATGGGCGTCAATCATCACCTTCATCATGTTGAAGAACAAGTGATATCTTGGATAAAGAACAAGCGGAATTGAATGGAAGAACAATAGTAATTGCATTAATACTCGAGGTACAGCAGAGCTCCACACCTTAATCTATGGTGTGTAGAAACTCCACCGTTGAAAATACATAAGCACAGGGTCTAGGCATGGCCGAATGGCCAGCCTCCCAAAGGTCTAAGATAGCATAAAACAGAGATAGCTACCAAAAGTCCTAGATGTTCCTATACAATAGTAAAAGGTCCTACTTATAGAAAACTAGTACATAGATGAGTAAATGACATAAAAATCCACTTCCGGGCCCACTTGGTGTGTGTTTGGGCTGAGCAATGAAGAAATTTCGTGTAGAGACTCTCCTTGGAGTTAAACGCCAGCTTTAGTGCCAGTTTGGGCGTTTAACTCCCAATTAGGTGCCAGTTCCGGCGTTTAACGCTGGAATTTCTTGAGGTGACTTTGAACGCCGGTTTGGGCCATCAAATCTTGGGCAAAGTATGGACTATTATATATTGCTGGAAAGCCCAGGATGTCTACTTTCCAACGCCGTTGAGAGCGCGCCAATTGGGCTTCTGTAGCTCCAGAAAATCCACTTCGAGTGCAGGGAGGTCAGAATCCAACAGCATCTGCAGTCCTTTTGAGTCTCTAGATCAGATTTTTGCTCAGGTCCCTCAATTTCAGCCAGAAAATACCTGAAATCACAGAAAAACACACAAACTCATAGTAAAGTCCAGAAAAGTGAATTTTAATTAAAAACTAATAAAAATATACTAAAAACTAACTAGATCATACTAAAAATATACTAAAAACAATGCCAAAAAGTGTACAAATTATCCGCTCATCAATAATGCAAATAGATCAAGAGAGTTTGTATGAGTATTGGTCTAGGTTCAAGAGGTTACTAGAGTCTTGTCCACACCATGGAATGAATACTCACTTGCTCATTAGCTACTTCACCAGAGGTCTTTGTGTGGAAGATAGAAGATTACTCACCGCTTCTAGCGGTGGTTCCTTTTCGAAAAACAAGACAGAGGGAGAAGCTTGGAGTTTGATAGAGGATGTTGCCAAAGCTACGCAACACACAAGAGTGAAAAGTAACCCTCTCAAGGGTGTGGTAGAATCGTCCCCTTCCGAAGCAAACCTAACCAAAGCACTTGGGGATATGACCACCATTCTCACCCAAATACAAAAGGATCAAAAGTAGTTCTACTCCATCCAAGCTGTCCAAGCCCCACCTCTATTTGCCCAACTTGAAGGCCCTCCTAGGATTTGTGGTTTGTGCTCTAGCACCACTCATTACACCGATCAATACCATCAAATTCAAGAGAAGCATGCCCTTGTAGTGGCCAATGTGAATTACAACAATCGTCCACCCTACCCCTCTCAAAGCCAAAACCACTACCCTCACGGTAGTAATCAACACCAAGGGTGGAGAGATAATGCACAAGGGAACAACCAAATCCAAAGATGGAACAACTCTTCTTCTCACCACAATAACAATTACCAAGCCAACCAAAACCACCACAACCAAAACCAAAACAACTACACCAAGTACCAAGCACCACACCATAGCCAACAATCCAACCACACCTCTCCACCTCCCACCAACCAAATTGAGGAGCTTAAAGCTGCTGTGGATAAAAGAGATGAGGGCTATAAGACTCAAATTGAGGCTATGAATACTCAATTAGCCAATCTTGCCAAAATGATTTCAAAGATGTCCATGTCCTCTTTCAACAATACCAATCAACCCTCAAGTTCTTCTAATCTTCCATCCCAACCCCAACCAAACCCAAAAGGCGGTCTCAACGCCATCACTCTACGGTCGGGAACTACATTGGAGGAGATACCTCCAAGGATCTTGGAAAATATTCATGAGAAAGAAGTGATTGTTGAAGCTCCACATGAAGAGGAGGAGGTAGGCAAGAGGCATGAAGAGGAAGGAGTAAACCTCAAGGAACCCAAGAGGAAAGCTCTAGTGGATGAGTCCATCCTAATTCCATTCCCTTCTATGGTGAAGAAAGCAAAGAAGATGCCAGAATTTGACATGAACATGCTTCAAGTGTTCAAGAAGGTTGAGGTAACCATACCACTTCTTGATGTTATTCAACAAATTCCAAAGTATGCAAAATTCTTGAAAGAGTTGTGTACACACAAGGATAGGATAGGGGAATTAGAGACATTAACCTTGGGAAGTTCAATCTCCTCCTTGATAGAACCTATACCAAAGAAATATGGTGATTCTGGGCCTTGTTTGGTATCTTGTTGTATTGGTGGACACACTTTTCATGATTATATGTGTGATCTAGGGGCTTGTGTAATCATCATGCCGCTTTCTACTTTTGTGCGGTTGAATTTAGCTCCATTGAAGAGGTCGGCAGTGAGGTTTGCCTTGGCCGATAAAAGTGTGATCACGGTAACAGGAATAGCCGAAGATGTACTTGTGGGAATCAAGGATTTGATCTTTCTGGTTGACTTTTACATCCTTGAAATGCCCCCAACAGAGAATAGAAGCTCATCCTCCGTTCTACTTGGTAGGCCTTTCCTTAAAACCTCTAAATTCAAGTTAGATGCCTTCACCGGTACATATTCCTTTGAGGTTGGAGACAAGACTATCAAGTTCAATTTGGAAGAAGCCATGAAACATCCTCCCGAAAAGCATTCCGTTCTCCGATGTGATGTAATTGATGAAGTGGTAGCGGAAGTGCAAGAGGAAGACCATAACAAGTTGTGCTACCAAGCCATTAAGAAAACGAATGACGAAGAGGATGAACATGAGGAAGTTGTTGAGGATGACGCTCGTGAGCTTGATGAAAAAGAACCTCAGCTTGAGGCAAAGAGTGAATTGAGGCCTCTTCCATCTCATTTGAAATATGATTTCTTAGAGGATAACGAAAAGTTTCCAATCATTATTGCTAGTGAGCTCTCTAGTGAGGAAGAAAAGAAGCTCTTAGATGTTATCAAAAAGTACAAGAAAGTAATTGGTTGGAGCCTAGCCGATATTGTGGGGATTGACCCTCGTAAATGCATGCACCGTATATTTCTCCAAGAAGGAGCTAGACCGGTTAGACAACCGCAAAGAAGACTCAATCCAACCATCCTTGATGTGGTAAAGAAAGAGGTCACTAGGCTACTTGATGCGGGTATCATATACCCAATTTCTGACAGTGAGTGGGTAAGCCCAGTCCAGGTTGTTCCAAAGAAATCAAGCATCACTGCGGTCACAAAGGATGATGGTGAAGTGGTCACCAAGAGAGTACAAAATGCATGGCGAGTGTGCATTGACTATAGAAGGTTGAATGCCGCTACAAGAAAGGACCACTACCCTTTGCCCTTTATTGATCAGATGCTGGACCGTTTGGCAGGTAAATCCCATTATTGTTTTCTTGATGGATTCACTGGTTACTTCCAGATTCATATTGCTCCTGAAGATCAGGAAAAAGACCACATTTACTTTCCCTTTTGGCACATTTACCTACAAAGGATGCCGTTTGGACTATGTAATGCACTTGCTACTTTTCAGCGGTGCATGACTAGTGTCTTTTCCGATCTAATGGAAAATTGTTTGGAAGTCTTTATGGACGACTTTAGTGTTTATAGAACTTCTTTTGATTGTTGCTTGGAGAACTTGGCCAAGTTCTTAGCTAGATGTGTTGACACCAACCTTGTCTTAAATTTTGAAAAATGTCATTTTATGGTGAGACAAGTGATAAACCCCATTTGTAGGGTTTATCTTGTATTGATTTTAGGGGATTTTATCACCTTTTACCCACATTTATTCAATGAAATAGCATGGTTTTGTATATTCTCCTTTAATTGTGCTTAAGAGTGAAAACATGCTTTTTAGGACTCAAAATAAATAAATTTAATTCACCTTGATTCCATTAGATGCCTTGATATGTTTGTTAAGTGATTTAAGGTTTAGGAGGCAAAGATTGGGTCAAGGGAATGAAGAAAGAAAGCATGAAAAGTTGGAGAACTTATGAAGAAATGAAAGAACCGGAAAGCTGTCAAGCCGACCTCTTCGCACTTAAATGACCATAACTTGAGCTACAGAGGTCCAAATGATGCGGTTTTAGTTGGGTTGGAAAGCTAACATCCGGGGGCTTCGCAACGATATAAAATTTGCCCTAGTTGCACCGCAGATAGGGATGCGTACGCGCACTATACGCGTATGCGTCGTTGTGCCACCTGGTTCACTTAATGCAATCCGTGGGCCAGCGATTTTAGAAGCCTTGTGGGCCCAATCCAACTCATTTCTGATGCTATTTAAGCCAAGGATTGAAGAGGAATCAAGATACTTTTTATCATTAGTCATAGTTTAGTTTTAGAAGTAGTTTCTAGAGAGAGAAGCTCTCACTTCTCTCTAGGATTAGGATTAGGATTAGGTTTAGTTCTTAGATCTAGATTTTAATTTATCTTCTTCTACTTCTATCTTCTCAATTCCTTATAGTTACATTCATTCTTCTTCCATTCCTTTGTTGTAATTTCTTTTGTGTTGTTCTTATGCTTTGTTGTAGATCTACTTTTGTTCCTCCTATTCTCTTTCAATTCAATTAGAGGTAATTCATAATAATTGTGTTCATTTGATTTGTTGTTGTTTAATTCCTTGCAATTGAGTAGTGTAGATTTACTTTTCTTGCAATTTTAGTATGCTTTCCTTTTATGCCTTCCAAGTGTTTGATGAAATGCTTGGTTGGATTTTAGAGTAGAATTTCATACTCTTGGCTTGGAAAGGTAACTTAGGAACTCTTGAGTTACTAATGTCCAAGTAATTGATGATTGGGAGCCATTGACTCTAGTTCTCACTAATTGAATTAGTGGAGAGTTAAGACTTATGGACTAGGATTGATATAGCTCATTTGACTTTCCTTTACTACTAGTTAGAGGATGATTTAATGAGATTAATCCTTGCCAATTCTCATATTGTGGTTAGTGATTAGGATAGGGATTCTTGACCACCAACCCTTGCCAAGACCTTTTTAGCCATTAGTTCACTTTCTTGCCATTTATCTTTCATGCCTCTCATCAAAACCCCAAAAATAACTCATAACCAATAACAAGACACTTTATTGTAAATCCTAGGGAGAACGACCCGAGGTTTAAATACTTCGGTTTATAGATTTTAGGGGTTTGTACTTGTGACAAACAAATTTTTGCATGAAAGGATTATTGTTGGTTAAGAGACTATACTTCAACGAGATTTCATTTGTGAAATTCTAAACCGTCAAAAATCCAATCATCAACAAGGTATAGTGTTAGGACATGTAGTGTCTCATGAGGGAATTTCTGTAGACCCGACCAAGGTCGATGTTATCACCACTTTATCTCACCCCTCATCTGTGAGGGAGGTCCGCTCGTTTTTAGGACATGTAGGATTCTATAGGCGCTTTATCAAAGATTTCAGCAAGATTGCTTTACCATTGTCGCGCCTACTCCAAAAAGATGTGGATTTTAAGTTTCATGAAGAATGTGCCAAAGCTTTTGAAGAGTTAAAGAGAGCTCTTACCACAGCACCGATTGTGTGAGGCCCCAACTGGACGTTGCCATTTGAGATAATGTGCGATGCGTCAAACCAAGCTGTAGGTGCCGCGCTTGCACAGCGCGATGGTAAACTCCCTTATGTCATTGCATACTCTTCTAAGACACTTGATGCAGTACAATCCAACTATACCACTACTGAGAAGGAACTCCTAGCTATTGTTCATGCTTTAGATAAATTTAGATCTTATTTGCTAGGATCAAAGATAGTGGTATACACGGATCATGCAGCTTTGAAATACTTGTTGTCAAAGAATGAGTCAAAACCTAGGCTCATACGTTGGATCTTACTTTTGCAAGAATTCGACATTGAGATTAGGGACCGGAGTGGATCTTAAAACTTGGTTGCAGATCATTTAAGCTGCCTTGAGAATTTAAAATATGATCCATTTCCGATCAATGACTCATTCCCATTAGATAGTTTGCATGCTGTGTCGAATAGCTTTCCTTGGTTTGCCCCAATGGTGAACTACTTGGTTGCGAAACTCTTCCCTCCTAACTTTTCTAAACACCAAAGGGATAAGTTGAGGAGTGATTCCAAATATTATATTTGGGATTACCCTCACTTGTGGAAGAGGGGAGTAGACCAAGTAATTCGAAGATGTGTCCCAGAGCCTGAAATCCAATCCATTCTTGAATCTTGTCATTCGTCTGAGTGTGGTGGCCACTTTGGCCCACAAAGGACCGTAAAAAAGGTGTTGGATTATGGATTCTGGTGGCCGACCTTATTCAAGGATGCTAACCGATTATGTATGTCTTGCCATCAGTGTCAAAAGTCGGAAAACACATCCCAAAGGGATTAAATGCCTCAACAACCTATGTTGTTTTGTAAGATATTTGATGTATAGGGCATTGACTTTATGGGACTGTTTCCTAACTCAAGTGGGTATCTATATATTCTGTTAGTGGTTGACTATGTGTCAAAGTGGGTAGAAGCAATACCTACCTGCCTTGACGACGCCAATACCGTCATTTCTTTCATTAGGAATAACATTGTATGTCGTTATGGGTCACCATGAGTAATCGTGAGTGACCAAGGATCCCACTTTTGTAACAAGAAGGTAGAGGCATTGCTCAAGCGCTATGGAGTGGTGCATAAGGTTGCCATCGCTTATCATCCGCAAACCAACGAACAAGCAGAAGTATCCAACCGGGAGATTAAAAGAATTTTGGAGAAAGTAGTCAATCCGCAAAGGAAGGATTGGAGCATCCGATTAGGAGATGCACTATGGGCGTATAGGACGGCCTACAAGACCCCATTAGGGATGAGTCCCTTCGGATTGTCTATGGGAAGGCATGTCACCTTCTAGTGAAAATTGAGCATAGAGCCTATTGGGCGGTAAAGCAATGCAACATGGATTTGACCTAAGCAGGAGTAGCTAGAAAATTACAGCGAGAGGAGCTCGAATATTTGAGGAATGAAGCATATGAGAATGCCCGGATCTACAAGGAGAAGACCAAAGCATTCCATGACCATCACATCCGGAAAAAGGACTTTCAAGAAGGTGATGAGGTGCTCCTCTACAATTCGAGGCTTCGTTTCATGCCTGGCAAGCTCCGCTCCAGATGGGAAGGACTTTTCAAGGTAAAAGAGATAAAGCCGTATGGAATGGTGGAGTTTTTTGATCCTAAAAGTGAAGCAACCTTCAAGGTGAATGGACATAGAGTGAAGAAGAATCATGGCTACAAGCTCCCAAGGGAGCTAGAGGTGTTCCTACTGAAGGATGCACCTAAAGAAGGAGAAGTTTAAGCGACTGACCGTCCAACTTAAGGACGTCAAAGAAAAGTGCTTGGTGGGAGGCACCCCACCGTGGTAAGATCTTCCTTGTGTATACCATTTGCTTTTTGTTTAGATTTTTGAGAATTTTGTGATTTCTTGATGTTGTTGATTGCATAGGAATTCTAGTTGTTGTCATTTTTGTTGGTTAACTAGGATGTTTAGATAAACTTCATCATTTTGGTATGGATGATCTGTTGGAATAGAGAGAATGCTATGTTTTGAATGATGCATGAATTTGTGAAGTGTTCTCATGCATGCTAGCCAAAACACCTACCAAAAAAAAAAAAAGAGAAAAGGTAGTTTGGGTACCGGCGTGTCAGCGCACTGCGCGCGGCCGCGCCGGTGGTGCATTTCCACCCTTGGGCCTAAAACCCGAGAGTCATGCCCACTTCGTGCCCATTTCTTGCCCGTCTCATGTCAACCCCTGCGCGCCAGTGTACTGCGCGCGTGCACGCCGATGGTATGACCTGATCTCTCCTGTAAAAAATCCAGAGAGTTGTGCCATGTTCATGCCCAGCTTGTGTTCCCACTGGCACGTCTGCGCACCTCGCGCGTCCGCCCCGGTCGCCAACGTCATCATGCACGCGTCAGCGCAGTGTGCACGTCTGCGCACCTGAGCTGCACGCCAACTTTGGTATAAAAACTAGAGAGTTATGCCTACTCTGTGCCAGAGGCACATCTGTGCCTATGCGAACGCGCCAAGGACGCGCTCGCGTCCCTTGATCTCTCTTTATCTGCGCGTCAGCACACTGCGCACGCACGCGCAGGTTGCGCTAGCCAGTTTTAAAGCTGCATGCCCTGCTTCTTCTCCCCCTCCTATTTTTCTTCTTTCTCCATCACCTCTCTTACCCTCCCCTCTCATTCTCCACCACCATTGTCTCCGGCCACTCACCGGCGACCACCACCTTCTCCGGTGGCACTACATCTCTTCCATCTCTTTCTTATCTTTAACAAGAACCTTAACATTGTTCTTTTACATCTTTCAAGGTTCTACTTCCTCCCTAATCTCATCTATTATCTTTCTTTGCATCATTTCTTTTTCTAGTTAGATTTTTCTGTTGACTTGCTTACTTTCTTTTCTAGTTTCTTGATTATCCTGCTTGCTCTTCCTTTTACTTGTTTACTTTTCTTCTTTTTGTTCTACCATGGATGTTGAATTTGAACTTTGATTACTTGATGGATCTTTGTTGATTGATATTATTATCTTTGTTATGATGTTGTGTGATGATTGCTACTTCATTTTGGACTTCTAATTGGTTGAGTATCTCTTCAAATGTTCATTGCTTGATAATTGCACGCCAAGTGTTCGAGGAAATGCACATATGCCATTTTGGGTTATTCTCATCATATATCTTCAATTTAGTGCCTCCTCCTCATTCACTTGCTCTCTTCTAAGTGCATTGAACACATTTTACTTGTTACTTGCCAATTAGACAACCATTGAAGATGACTTGCTCTTTGTTTTGGATGCTTGAGATCATTCCTCTCATGCCATATCGCATGCCTTACTCCCTCATGCATCCCATGCCAAGTGTTGTGACCTATACTTCTATGATTACTTTGTTACACTATCTCTTTTGGGCACACATTCCACTCGCATGTTTATTAAGTTAATGCTTTGGGTTTGACAATTCCCTTCTTTCCCTTTCCTTTCAGGATGGCCACCAAGAAAGGCAAGGAGAAAGCTTTAAGGAAACTAGCCGCAAAGAGGGCACCCCCAAAGTCACGCTCTAAGGCGCACTCTTCATTAAGAGCCAAACCTCTATCTAAAAAGGCAAAAGCGCCCGCTTTTATTGATGATAATGAAAGGAGCAAACCGGCAAAAGATACTTCACGGTTCCCCAACCGCTTCTGTGAACTTATGTTCCCCTTCACGGTTGAGAGGAACTATCATGCTGAGCATCTACTCGCTCCACCGGCCAAGGTTGCTCCTTATATTCTACCCCGCATTGAACAACGAGGATGGGAGTTTCTTCTAAGAAAACAACAAGAGGTCAACCTCTCATGGGTGGTAGAATTCTACACTAACTACCATCTTCCCTCTCTTTAATCGGTGTATGTGCACCGGAAGTAAGTCTCGGTGTCAGAAGAGGCTATTCAACAAGTGCTTAATGTCCTACCAGTACCAAGTGACATGGATGGCTACCAAGAGGTCTTACGTCAGTGGGAGAAGTCTGGATTTGACTAGGACTCGATCCTCCAAGTCATTGCTGAGCCAGAATCATCTTGGACCCAAGGTCAACTCCGGATGTGACCCAAGTGTATTGACGCACGTTATCTTACTGTGGAAGCTAGGGATTGGGCTCAGATCCTATCTCACTATGTCCTACCTAGCACCCACAAATCATCCTTCATGGTAGATCTTGCCTTGCTTGTTTGGTGTGTTCACACAAGGAGACCGGTGAACATTCCGCCTCTTGTCAGGCAAGCGATGGGTCAAATCCACGACCGGGGCAATTTGCCATTTCTAGCTTTGGTATCTGATTTAGTTGCTACTACGGGTGTTCCTTGGGAAGCCACAGATGTGAAAGCTATAATTCCAGCTAAGGGTGATGTGGTCCCAACAAGAAAATACTTACATCTTCCCATGAACAACCCAAGCCTTGCCATAGTCCCACCACCTATTGTTCTTACCACCTCATCATCACCACCGCAGCAAAGATCCACTCATCAAAGGATAGAAGATCTACACCGGAAGATTGATAGATATGAGCGGCGCAACCAATGCCGATACACTCACATCAAGAAGCTTTTGTGTTGTGTTACCCCTCGCATGGAAGAACCTGCAATATCCACATCCACCTCCAACCCAAGTGATGAGTGCTCTGAGGAAGAGGATAGTGAAGGTTCCGGTTCCGACCATCCCTTGCACATTCTTAGTAGCATGGAAGACCGTGCTAAATTTTAAGTGTAGGGAGGTCGTTCGACCGATCTCCATGGGTAACACTCTCTTCCTTTCAATACCCATGGATTCATTTCTTGCTTAGTAGTTAGTACATTGCATGTGTAGCTAGTCTTGCTTGTAAATATTTCTTGCATGATAATTAGTCTCTATAGAGTTGCTTGGTCAAATAATAACTTCTTTTCCAAGAAACTGTGTTCTGGGGTATCCTACCCTACCAAAAATTTTTGTTATGAACTTGCTGTAAGAATGTATTTTGGAACATAGTGACTGAGCTAAGAACACAAGCATGTAAGTTTTAAGCCAATTATATGGTTACATCTTCTAACCATTAATTCCCATTCTTGTGTGCATTATTCTCTCTCTATGATCGCAATCCTTGCTTTGTCTGATTCTATATGTCCATTACTTTATGTATGAATGCATTTACATGATTGAGGCCATCATTCCAATAGTCACTTTTCCCAAATGGCCTTAACCCTTTTATTTATCATTGCTAACCAATTTTGAGCCTATGATAAACCCCCTTTGTTTCTAAAAAGAGCACACCAACAACCCTAAGCGAAAAATAATAAATGTCCTTATATTTGGATCCTTTATTAGCTTAGGAGAGTTAGGATGTGTGTCATGTAATTGGGAGGGTATACATGGGGACTTAGGTAGATATAAAGGTGTATCGTAATTAAGAATTTTGGGATTTAGGAACATACTCATGTAGTGCATGATTGAGCCATATACATTGAATTTTTCGTACATGAACCCCAAGAAAAAGGAGACCAAAAAAAAAGAAGGAAAATTCCATATGTGTATATATGAAAGTAAATGAAAAAGAAAAGAAAAGAAAGAATATATATACATATAAAGAAGAAAAAAAAAAAGAGAAGAAGAAGAAAGACAATAAAAAGGGACAAAAATGCCCTAAGATAAAGTAGTGAAAACAATGCATATGGGACACGAATTGAAAGGAACACATGAGTGTGCAAAAACTGGGACTCAAGGATGGCTAGGTAATGTATCATAGTTGTATAGGTTGTTTTATGTGTCTAGTGAGATTCTAGGTTAATCAAGGACTCAAATTTTAAGCTCACTTGACCATATGCATCCTTACCCTCACCCTGGCCACGTTACAACCCATAGATAAGACCTCATGATACTTGTAAGCATGCATTAAGTCATTGTTGATTGTTAGATGAAAGACAAATCTTGGAAAGCATGAGTAGGAGAGGATTGAGTGATGAACCCTATACACTTGAGCGCATAGAGCTGATACACATCCGGTAAGGGTTCGACGCTCAACTCCTTGTTCCCGGCTTTCACAAGCATTCGTTTAGCAAGTCATATGCACTTCATAATGATATGTGAATTGGTAGGATTCATTAATTACACCATTTTTACCCCATATACTCACATGTGTTCTTGGAAGAAGGATTTACCCTTGACCAAGTAGATAGACAATTTTACATTAGTTGCATACATTCGCTTAGATAGTTTGCATTTCATAAACCCTTTCTAACCATGATCTTTGGTCTTTTTATTTTAGGCATGAGGACATGCTTGGTTTAAGTGTGGGGAAATTTGATAAACCCCGATTTTGTGGTTTATCTTGTGCTTATTTTGGGGGTTTTTATCAATATTTCTCACACTTATTCACAAGAAATGCATGGTTTTGTGTTCACTTACCAATATTGCTCCATTGTAGAAAACATGCTTGTTTTACCTTAGAATTGCTATATTTTGATTCTCTTTATTTCCATTCGATGCCGTGACGTATTTGTTTAGTGATTTCAGAATTAGTAGGGTAAGAATGGCCTAGAAGGGAGAAGGAAAGCATGCATAAGAGGAAGGAACATGAAGAATTGGATTTTGGGAACTGCAGCATCGGCGCTCACGCGCAAATCACGCGCACCTGTGGATGAGGATAGCTGGAAGCGGTGCGCAAGGAGGGAGGCATCCGCGTAGGCCAAAGAATTTCCACCGACGCGCACGCGCAACTGGCGCGCTAGCGTGGATCTCAGAAGCAATCGGCGCGAGCGCATACATGGCGCGCACGCGCGGGAAGCTGCACGTGACCTTATTAAAAGAAATCATGCCTGGCAATTTCTGATGCTCAATGGGCCCAAATTCAGGCTGCTTCTGCATGGAAAAGACCCAAGGATGCTAGGGAGAAAGGGGGGATCAATCATTTTGTACTAAGACACAATTTTTCTAGTTTTTTTAGGTTCTTTGTTCTCTAGAGGAAGAAACCCTTGTTCTTCTCTAGATCTAGCTTTGATTTGATCTTCCTTGTTAATTCTGAATTGGGTTTTGTTACCTGCTACCTTTGGTTGTTTAATCTGAATTTCTTAGTATATTTTCACTCATATCTTGTGTTAGTTTATGAATTTTGTCAATTGTTACTTTATACCCAATTCATGAATGTTATGAATCTTGACTTGTTGATGTTTGATTGATGATTTCTATGCTACATTGTGTTGCTTGAGCTATTGTAAGTTGATAATTGTTAGTGGGTAATTGTTAATTTCAATTCAATTGCAAGTTGAACATGTCTTTTGTTAATGCTTACCAAGTGTTTGATGAATTGTTTACTTTAATTATGGAGTAGTTCTTTTTACTCTTGGCTTAGGCCAAGGGAATTGGGTAAACTTGAGTCATTGGGTCTAACGGATTTGATGATTTGAGAGTTCTTAGTGGTCAATTTGATACTCATGAACAATATCCTACTACTAGGTTAATTAGTAGTGAGGTGAGGACTTATGGGTTAATCTTGACCAAACCATTTGACGTACTTCAAGTTTGGAAGTAGACTTAATGAGTTCGACTCCTCATAATTGTCAAGATATGGTTGTTAGACAAGGATAGTGACCCCAATTCCCATGCCTAACCGAGAGTTACTTTTATCATTCATATTTGAAAACCAATTTCTCAATTGTCTTGTCTTGCTTAATTGTAGCTATTATTTAGTTAAGAGTAGAATTAGATTGAATATTGTTTCCTTAGTTTGAAATCATTCACATCTTGCTCATTGTTTATATTAGTTCCTTACATTTCCAATTGCTTGTTTGTTAAGATTCTCAATTTACTTTCTTGTCAATGAATCACAACCCCGGATTTCTAACCAATGTTGAAGCACATGTTTGCCCATTCTTCGTGAGACGACCCGAGGTTTAAATACTTTGGTTATTTTCATTGGGGTTGAACTTGTGACAACCAATTCCACTCTAAATTTGATCCGCAAGAATTTTTGTTGGTAGTGCTATACTTGCAACGTAACTTTCATTGAGAGAATCTCTTCTAATACGGTTCCCGCCTGCCTATCACACACCCAACTTTATTTGTTATTTCCTTCCCCTTTTGTTGCTCTTTTCACCTAAAATTCAGCACAAACCCATTTCAAAGCAATGTACCATAATATATCATTTGGTTCATGAAATTGCATTGATTCAATGAGATTATGCTCTTTTTATGGTCCTTTTAGATAAAAAAAAAGGTACATGATGTGCAGTCATCCCATTCTCCATGAAGAATTATTTGTGATTCCATAGGATTCTCCCATGTAATTCACCTCTTCCATTGCAGGATTCTCAGGGTCATAAGCTTCTCCTTCAGAGGAGGCTTCTTTAGTACTGCCGGATGTAGCTTGCAATCCAGTCAGATTCTGAGAAATTATATTGACTTGCTGAGTCAATAGTTTGTTCTGAGCCAATATGGCATTCAGAGTATCAATCTCAAGAACTCCCTTCTTCTGAGTCATCCCATTACTCACAGGATTTCTTTCAGAAGTGTACATGAACTGATTATTTGCAACTACCTCAATGAGTTCCTGAGCTTCAGCGGGGTTCTTTTCAGATGAAGAGATCCACCAGAAGAGTGGTCCAATGACATCTTGGACAATTCAGACAGACCATCATAAAATATATCCAAGATGCTCCATTCTGAAAGCATGTCAGAATGACACCTTTTGATCAATTGCTTGTATCTTTCCCAAGCTTCATAGAGGAATTCACCATCTTTTTGTCTGAAGGTTTGGACGTCCCAAGCTTCATAGAGGAATTCACCATCTTTTTGCTGATGCTGTTGGAATCTGACCTCCCTGCACTCGAAATGGATTTTCTGGAGCTACAGACCTCCAAATGGCGCGCTCTCAACGGCGTTGGAAAGTAGACATCCAGAGCTTTCTTGGCGTTGGAAAGTAGACATCCAGACCTCCAAATTGCAATATATAATAGTCCATACTTTATTCGGAATTTGACGACGCAACTTGGCGTTGAACGCCAAGTACACGCTGCTTTCTGGAGTTAAACGCCAGAAAAACGTCATTATTCGGAGTTGAACGCCCAAAACACGTCATAACTCAGAGTTCAACTCCAAGAGAAGCCTCTGCTCGTGTATTGATCAAGCTCAGCCCAAGCACACACCAAGTGGGCCCCGGAAGTGGATTTATGCATCAATTACTTACTCATGTAAACCCTAGGAGCTAGTTTATTATAAATAGGATGATTTACTAATGTATTAGACATCTTTGGTCTCAGTTTTGTTTTATTCTTCATCCTAAGAGGCTATTAATCACGTTTAGGGGGGGCTGGCCATTCGGCCATGCTTGGACCTCTTTCACTTATGTATTTTCAACGGTGGAGTTTCTACACACCATAGATTAAGGGTGTGGAGCTCTGATGTACCTCAAAGATTAATGAAGTTCTATTTTCTTTTATTCAAATCTCTATCTTATTCTTATTCCAAGATATTCATTCGTACCCAAGAACATGATGAATGTGATGAGTTAGATAACCCTCATCACTATTCTCACTGATGGACGCGCGTGATTGACAACCACTTCCGTTCTACATGCAACAAGGCTTGAATGTGTATCTCTTAGATTCCCCAACAGAATCTTCGTGGTATAAGCTAGATAGATGGCGGCATTTATGAGGATCCGAAAAGTCTCACCTTGTCTGTGGTATTCCGAGTAGGATCCTGGGAATCCGGAAAGTCCAAACCTTGTCTGTGGTGTTCCGAGTAGGATTCCGGTAATGAATGACTGTGACGTGCTTCAAACCTGTAACCTGCTGGGCGTTGGTGACAGACGCAAAAGAGGGATTCTATTCCAGTAGGGGAGGGAACCAACCGGTGATTGGCCGTACTGTGACAGAGTGCGTGAGCATTAGCTTTCACTGCGAGGATGGGATGTAGCTATCAACCATGGGTGATGCCTCCAGACTGGTTAGTTGTGCGAGTGACAGCCGCATAGGATATTTCCCCGTGAGGATGAAAGTAGCCACAGTTGATGGTGAACCCCTATACAAAGCTTGCCATGGAAAGGAGTAAGAAGGATTGAGTAGAAGCAGTGGGAGAGCAGGCGTCCGAGAGCTCTACAGCATCTCCATTCCGCTTATCTGAAATTCCTACCAATGAATCTGCATAAGTATTTCTATCCTTTTTATTATGTATTTTCTTTTTTATTTTATTAATCAGATTTAAACCCATAATCCAATTTTAATCTCCCTAACTGAGATCTGCAAGGTGACCATAGCTTGCTTCATACCAACAATCTCTGTGGATTCGACCCTTACTCACGTAAGGTTATTACTTGGACGACCCAGTACACTTGCTGGTTAGTTGAACGGAGTTGTGAATTCAAGTAAAGAAAATAAACAGTGCCCTAAGGGTATATTCATACTAAAGCTCAAAAGATAGAAGAACATAGTGATCACAATTTCGTCCACCAAGTTTTTGGCGCCGTTGCCGGGGATTGTTCGAGTATGGACAACTGACGGTTCATCTTGTTGCTCAGATTAGGTAATTTTCTTTTTCAAAAATATTTTTCAAAATTTTTCTTTTATTTCTCGTTTTTTTCAAAACTTTATTTTCGAAAATATTAAATAAAAATCCAAAAAATTAATAAATCATAAAAATCAAAATATTTGTGTTTCTTGTTTGAGTCTTGAGTCAATTTTTAAGTTTGGTGTCAATTGCATGCTTTAAAAAATTTTTCTTGCATTTTTCGAAAATCCCATGCATTCATAGTGTTCTTCATGATCTTCAAGTTGTTCTTGATAAGTCCTCTTGTTTGTTGTTTTTCATGTGCATTTTTGCATTCATGTTTTCCATGCATTAAAGATTTCTAAGTTTGGTGTCTTGCATATTTTCTTTGCATCAAAAATTTTTCAAAATCATGTTCTTGATGTTCATCATGATCTTCAAAGTGTTCTTGGTGTTCATCTTGACATTCATAGCATTCTTGCATGCATTCATTGTTTTGATCTAAAAATTTCATGCATTGAGCATTTTTGTTGTTTTTCTCTCTCATAATTAAAAATTTAAAAATCAAAAAAATATCTTTTCCTTATTTCCCTCCAAAATTTCGAAATTTTTGGTTGACTTGGTCAAAAATTTTCAAAATTAGTTGTTTCTTACAAGTCAAGTCAAAATTTCAATTTTAAAAATTTTATCTTTTCAAAATCTTTTTCAAAAAAAAAAATCACATCTTTTTCAAATTTTATTTATTTTTCGAAAATTTCAAAAATATTTTTCAAAATATTTTCAAAATCTTTTTCTTATCTTTATATGTAATTTTCGAAAATTCACTAATAATTAATGTGATTGGTTCAAAAATTTGAAGTTTGTTACTTTCTTGTTAAGAAAGGTTCAATCTTTAAGTTCTAGAATCTTATCTTGTAGTTTCTTGTTAGTGAAGTAAATAATTTCAAAATTTTTAAATTAAATCTTTTTATCTTTTATTTTATCTTTTTTCAAAAAATTTTATCTTTTTCAAAAATTTGATTTCAAAATATCTTATCTAACTTACTATCTTCTTATCTTTTTCAAATTTGATTTCAAATCTTTTTCAATTAACTAACTAACTTTTTGTTTGTTTCTTATCTTTTTCAAAACCACCTAACTACTTTTCCCTCTTCTATTTTCGAAAATATCTCTTTCTTTTTCAAAAATTCTTTTTAATTAATTAATTGTTTCATGTTTTAATTTTGATTACATTTTATCTCTAGTTTTCGAAAATCACTAACTCCTTTTCAAAAATTATTTTCGAATTTTCTCTTCTCTTTTCTTCTTCTATTTAATTATTTAATTATTAACACTTCTCTTCACCTCTCTTCATCAAAAATCCGAACCCCCTTCTTCATTCTTATACCCCTTTCTTTTTCTACTAACATAAAGGAATCTCTATACTGTGACATAGAGGATTCCTCTTTCTTTTCTTGTTTCCTTCTCCTTCATATGAGCAGGAACAGGGATAAAGGCACTCTTGTTGAAATTGATCCAGAACCTGAAAGGACTCTGAAGAGAAAATTAAAAGAAGCTAAATTACAACAATCCAGAAGAGCCCTTCTAGAAAATTTCGAACAAGAGAAGGAGATGGCCAAAAATAATAATAATAATGCAAGGAGGATGCTTGGTGACTTCACAAAACCAACGTCCAAGTTTGATGGAAGAAGCATCTCCATTCCTGCCATTGGAGCCAATAACTTTGAGCTTAAGCCTCAACTAGTTGCTTTAATGCAACAAAACTGCAAGTTTTATGGACTTCCATCTGAAGATCCTTATCAGTTTTTAACTGAGTTCTTGCAGATCTGTGAGACTGTGAAGACAAATGGAGTTGATCCTGAAGTCTACAGACTCATGCTTTTCCCTTTTGCTGTAAGAGACAGAGCTAGAGTATGGTTAGATTCACAACCCAAGGATAGCCTGGACTCATGGGATAAGCTTGTCACTGCCTTCTTAGATAAGTTCTTTCCTCCTCAAAAGCTGAGCAAGCTGAGAGTGGATGTTCAAACCTTCAAACAAAAAGATGGTGAATCCCTCTATGAAGCTTGGGAAAGATACAAGCAACTGACTAAAAGATGTCCATCTGACATGTTTTCAGAATGGACCATATTAGATATATTCTATTATGGTCTCTCTGAATTTTCGAAAATGTCATTGGATCATTCTGCAGGTGGATCTATTCACCTGAAGAAAACGCCTGAAGAGGCTCAAGAACTCATTGACATGGTTGCAAACAACCAGTTCATGTATACTTCTGAGAGGAATTTCGTGAACAATGGGGTACCTCAAAAGAAAGGAGTTCTTGAAATTGATGCTCTGAATGCCATACTGGCTCAGAACAAAGTGTTGACACAACAGGTCAACATGATCTCTCAAAATCTGAATGGATTGCAACATGCATCCAACAGTACTAGAGAGGCAGCTTCTGAAGAAGCTTATGATCCTGAAAACCCTGCCATGGCAGAGGTTAATTACTTAGGTGAACCTTATGGAAACACCTATAACTCATCATGGAGAAATCATCCAAATTTCTCCTGGAAGGATCAACAAAAACCTCAACAAGGTTTTAATAATGGTGGACGTGCTAGGCTGAACAATAGTAAGCCATATCCATCATCTTCTCAGCAACAGACAGAGAATCCTGAACAAAATAATTCTAATTTAGCTAATATAGTCTCTGATCTGTCAAAGGCCACTTTTAGTTTCATGAATGAAACAAGATCCTCCATTAGAAATCTGGAGGCACAAGTGGGCCAGCTGAGTAAGAAAGTCATTGAAACTCCTCCCAGTATTCTCCCAAGCAATACAGAAGAGAATCCAAAAGGAGAGTGCAAGGCCATTGACATAGTCAAAGTGGCCGAATGCACAAAGGAGGAGGAGGACGAAAATCCCAGTGAAGAAGACCTCCTGGGATGTTCCTCAAGCAAGAAGGAGTTTTCTATTAAAGATCCAGAGGAATCTGAGGCTCATCTAGAGACCATAGAGATTCCATTAAATCTCCTTCTGCCATTCATGAGCTCTGAAGAATATTCATCCTCTGAAGAGAATGAAGATGTGACTGGAGAGCAAGTTGCTCAATATTTAGGAGCTATCATGAAGCTGAATGCCAAGCTGTTTGGTAATGAGACTTGGGAAAGTGAACCTCCCTTGCTCATTAGTGAACTAGATACTTGGATTCAGAGAACTCTACCTCAAAAGAAGCAAGATCCTGGCAAGTTCTTAATACCTTGCACCATTGGCACCATTCGGCCATGCCTGGACCTCTTTCACTTATGTATTTTCAACGGTGGAGTTTCTGCACACCATAGATTAAGGGTGTGGAGCTCTGCTGTACCTCAAAGATTAATGAAGTTCTATTTTCTTTTATTCAAATCTCTATCTTATTCTTATTCCAAGATATTCATTCGTACCCAAGAACATGATGAATGTGATGAGTTAGATAACCCTCATCACTATTCTCACTGATGAACGCGCGTGATTGACAACCACTTCTGTTCTACATGCAACAAGGCTTGAATGTGTATCTCTTAGATTCCCCAACAGAATCTTCGTGGTATAAGCTAGATAGATGGCGGCATTTATGAGGATCCGGAAAGTCCAACCTTGTCTGTGGTGTTTCGAGTAGGATCCTGGGAATCCGGAAAGTCCAACCTTGTCTGTGGTGTTCCGAGTAGGATTCCGGTAATGAATGACTGTGACGTGCTTCAAACCTGTAACCTGCTGGGCGTTAGTGACAGACGCAAAAGAGGGATTCTATTCCAGTAGGGGAGGGAACCAACCGGTGATTGGCCGTACTGTGATAGAGTGCGTGAGCATTAGCTTTCACTGCGAGGATGGGATGTAGCTATCAACCATGGGTGATGCCTCTAGACTGGTTAGCTGTGCGAGTGACAGCCGCATAGGATATTTCCCCGTGAGGATTGAAAGTAGCCACAGCTGATGGTGAACCCCTATACAAAGCTTGCCATGGAAAGGAGTAAGAAGGACTGAGTAGAAGCAGTGGGAGAGCAGGCGTCCGAGAGCTCTACAGCATCTCCATTCCGCTTATCTGAAATTCCCACCAATGAATCTACATAAGTATTTCTATCCCTTTTATTGTTCCTTTTTATTTACAATCCAATAATCACAATTACCTTTTTAATCTGCCTAACTGAGATTTGCAAGGAGACCATAGCTTGCTTCATACCAACAATCTCTGTGGATTCGACCCTTACTCACGTAAGGTTATTACTTGGACGACCCAGTACACTTGCTGGTTAGTTGAACGGAGTTGTGAATTCCAATAAAGAAAATAAACAGTGCCCTAAGGGTATATTCATACTAAAGCTCAAAAGATAGAAGAACATAGTGATCACAATTTCGTCCACCAAGTTTTTAAAATTTTTGCATTTTCGAAAGCATTGAGTCTAAATTCCTCTAGCTCATTTAACTGGAGTAATCGTCTTTCTCCAGCTAAGTTGGCATCAAGGTTCAGGAATCTGGTTGCCCAGTAGGCCTTGTGTTCCAGTTCCACTGGCAAGTGACACGCCTTTCCATACACAAGCTGGTATGGAGAGGTCCCTATAGGGGTCTTAAATGCTGTTCTGTAAGCCCACAGAGCATCATCCAGGCTTCTTGCCCAATCCTTTCTACGGTTAATTACAGTCCGTTCCAGGATTCTTTTGAGTTCTCTATTTGAGACTTCAGCTTGCCCATTAGTTTGTGGGTGATATGGAGTAGCCACCCTGTGGTTAACTCCATAACGAACCAGAGCAGCATAAAGCTGTTTATTGCAGAAATGAGTGCCCCCATCACTGATTAACACTCTAGGGATACCAAATCTGCTGAAGATGTGTTTCTGGAGGAATTTTAACACTGTTTTAGTGTCATTGGTGGGTGTTGCAATAGCCTCCACCCATTTGGATACATAATCCACTGCCACCAGAATATAAGTGTTTGAGTATGATGGTGGGAAAGGTCCCATGAAGTCAATGCCCCATACATCAAACAACTCAATCTCCAAGATTCCTTGTTGAGGCATGGCATAACTGTGAGGTAAGTTGCCTGATCTTTGGCAACTGTCACAATTAAGCACAAATGCTCGGGAATCTTTATAGAGAGTAGGCCAGTAGAAGCCACTTTGGAGGACTCTTGTGGCTGTTCGTTCACTTCCAAAATGTCCTCCATACTGTGATCCATGGCAATGCCAAAGGATCTTCTGTGCTTCTTCTTCAGGCACACATCTACGGATTACTCCGTCTGCACATCTCTTAAAGAGATATGGTTCATCCCAAAGATAGTACTTTGCATCTGTGATTAATTTCTTTGATTGCACCTTACTGTACTCTTTGGGTATGAATCTTACTGCCTTGTAGTTTGCAATGTCTGCAAACCATGGCACTTCCTGGACGGCCAGCAGTTGCTCATCCGGAAAGGTTTCAGAAATTTCAGTGAGAGGGAGGGACGCCCCTTCCACTGGTTCTATTCGGGACAGGTGATCTGCTACTTGATCTTCTGTCCCTTTTCTGTCTCTTATTTCTATATCAAACTCTTGCAGAAGCAGTACTGGTCGGCGAAATTGTGAACTATACTTTTTCACAACTCTCATAATCCCTGGTAATGGCTCCAAAAACTTGGTGCGCTTAATACCATGGCATTACACAACTTCGCACAACTAACCAGCAAGTGCACTGGGTCGTCCAAGTAATAAAACCTTACGTGAGTAAGGGTCGATCCCACGGAGATTGTTAGTAATGAAGCAAGCTATGGTCATCTTGTAAATCTTAGTCAGGCAAACTCAAATGTATATGATGATGAACGAAAATAACATAAAGATAAAGATAGTGATACTTATGTATATCATTGGTGTAAGAGCTTCAGACAAGTGTATGAAGATGCCTTCCCTTCCGTCTCTCTGCTTTCCTACTGCCTTCATCCAATCCTTCCTACTCCTTTCCATGGCAAGCTCGTATAGGGTCTCACTGTTGTCAGCAGCTACCTCCCATCCTCTCAGTGAAAGCGATTGCATATGTCCTGTCACGGCATAGCGGAATTCATCTGTCGGTTCTCAATCAGGCGCGGAATAGAATCCAGTGATTCTTTTGCGTTATCACTAACGCCCCCGCCCTCAGGGTTTGAAGCACGTCACAGTCATTCAGTCATTGAATCCTACTCAGAACACCACAGACAAGGTTAGACCTTCCGGATTCTCTTGAATGCTGCCATCAGGTCCTGCCTATACCACGAAGACTCCGAAGAATCCAAGAGATATTCACTAAGCCTCGAATGCTTGTAGAACAAGAATGGTTGTCAATCACCTTGTTCATAGGTGAGAGTGGTGATGGGCGTCAATCATCACCATCATCATGTTGAAGAACAAGTGATATCTTGGTAAAAGAACAAGCGGAATTGAATGGAAGAACAATAGTAATTGCATTAATACTCGAGGTACAGCAGAGCTCCACACCCTTAATCTATGGTGTGTAGAAACTCCACCGTTGAAATACATAAGAACAGGGTCTAGGCATGGCCGAATGGCCAGCCTCCCAAAGATCTAAGATAGCATAAAACAAAGATAGCTACCAAAGTCTCGATACAAATACAATAGTAAAAGGTCCTACTTATAGATAACTAGTAGCCTAGGTGTACAAAGATGAGTAAATGACATAAAAATCCACTTCCGGGCCCACTTGGTGTGTGCTTGGGCTGAGCAATCAAGGAAATTCGTGTAGAGAACTTTTCTGGAGTTAAACGCCAGCTCCCATGCCAGTTTGGGCGTTTAACTCCAACTTTTATTCCTGTTCCGGCGTTTAACGCTGGAATTCCTGAGGCCGGATTGCTTTGCGGGTTTGGGCCATCAAATCTTGGACAAAGTATGGACTATTATATATTGCTGGAAAGCCCTGGATGTCTACTTTCCAACGCCGTTGAGAGCGCGCCAATTGGGCTTCTGTAGCTCCAGAAAATCCACTTCGAGTGCAGGGAGGTCAGAATCCAACAGCATCTGCAGTCCTTTTTGGTCTCTGAATCAGATTTTTGCTCAGGTCCCTCAATTTCAGCCAGAAAATACCTGAAATCACAGAAAAACACACAAACTCATAGTAAAGTCCAGAAAAGTGAATTTTAAATAAAAACTAATAAAAATGTACTAAAATCTAACTAAAAGATATCAAAAACATACTAAAAACAATGCCAAAAAGTATACAAATTATCCGCTCATCACAACACCAAACTTAAATTGTTGCTTGTCCTCAAGCAACTGAAAATCAAATAAGATCAAAAGAAGAGAATATGCAATGAATTCCAAAACATCTGTGAAGATCAGTATTAACTAGATGAGCGGGGCTTTTAACCTTCTGTCTCTGAACAGTTTTGGCATCTCAATCTATCCCTTGAAATTCAGAATGGTTGGCTTCTTAGGAACTCAGAGTCCAGATAGTGTTAATGATTCTCCTAGTAAAGTATGATGATTCTTGAACATAGCTATTTATTGAGTCTTGGCTGTGGCCCAAAGCACTCTGTCTGCCAGTATTACCACCGGATACATACATGCCACAGACACATAATTGGGTGAACCTTTTCAGATTGTGACTCAGCTTTGCTAAAGTCCCCAATTAGAGGTGTCCAGGGTTCTTAAGCACACTCTTATTTGCCTTGGATCACAACTTTATTTCTTTTCTTTTTCTTTCTTTTTTTTTTTTTTTTTTCGATTTTTTTTTTTTTTTTTTTTGAATAGCTTTTTCTTGCTTCAAGAATCATTTTATTGATTTTTCAGATCCTCAGTAACATGTCTCCTTTTTCATCATTCTTTCAAGAGCCAACATTCATGAACCACAAATTCAAGATACATATGCACTGTTTACACATACATTCAGAGAACAAAAATATTGCCACCACATCAAAATAATTAAACTATTATAAAATTCAAAATTCATGCAATTCTTCCTTTTTCAATTAAGCACATTTTTATTCAAGAAAGGTGATGGATTCATAGGACATTCATAACTTTAAGGCATAGACACTAAGACACTAATGATCATAAGACACAAGCATGGATAACATAAAGCACTAAAAATTTCGAAAAACAAGGGAATAAAGAACAAGGAAATCAAGGAATGGGTCCACCTTAGTGATGGCGGCTCTTCCTTGCTTTTGAAGGTCCTATGGAGTGCTTGAGCTCCTCAATGTCTCTTCCTTGTCTTTGTTGCTCCTCCCTCATGATTCTTTGATCTTCTCTAATTTCATGGAGGAGAATGGAGTGTTCTTGATGCTCCACCCTTAGTTGTCCCATGTTGGAACTTAATTCTCCTAGGGAGGTGTTTAGTTGCTCCCAATAGTTTTGTGGAGGAAAGTTCATCCCTTGAGGAATCTCAGGGATTTCTTGATGAGAGGGGTCTCTTGTGTATTCCATCCTTTTCTTGGTGATGGGCTTGTCCTCATCAATGGGGATATCTCCTTCTATGTCAACTCCAACTCATTAACTTCTATTTCTTCTCCAATCATGATGCTATGGATCATGATGGCCCGGTCTATGGTAACTTCGGACCGGTTGCTAGTGGGAATGATTGAGCGTTGTATGAACTCTAACCATCCTCTAGCCACGGGCTTGAGGTCATGCCTTCTCAATTGGACCGGCTTTCCTCTTGAATCTTGCTTCCATTGTGCGCCCTCTTCACATATGACTGTGAGGACTTGGTCCAACCTTTGATCAAAGTTGACCCTTCTAGTGTAAGGATGCTCATCTCCTTGCATCATAGGCAAGTTGAACGCCACCCTCACACTCTCCGGACTAAAATCCAAGTATTTCCCCCGAACCATAGTAAGATAATTCTTTGGATTCGGGTTCACACTTTGGTCATGGTTCTTTGTGATCCATGCATTGGCATAGAACTCTTGAACCATCAAGATTCCAACTTGTTGAATGGGGTTGGTGAGAACTTCCCAACCTCTTCTTTGGATCTCATGGCGGATCTCCGGATATTCACCCTTTTTGAGTAAAAAGGGGACTTCGGGGATCACCTTCTTCAAGGCCACAACTTCATAGAAGTGGTCTTGATGCACCCTTGAGAGGAATCTATCCATCTCCCATGACTCGGAGGTGGAAGCTTTTGCTTTCCCTTTCCTCTTTTTAGAGGTTTCTCCGGCCTTTGGTGCCATAATGGTTATGGAAAAACGAAAAGCAACGCTTTTACCACACCAAACTTAAAATGTTTGCTCGTCCTCGAGCAAAAGAAGAAAGAAAGGAGTAGAAGAAGAAGAAATGAGAAGAGGGGGAGGGTAGTGTGTTCGGCCAAAGGGGGAAGAAGTGGTCTTTAGGTTGTGTGAAAATGAAGGGTTGAAGAAGGGTATTTATAGGAGAGAGGGGGTAAAGGTTCGGCCATTTGAGGGTGGGTTTGGGAGGGAAAGTGGTTTGAATTTGAAGGGTGAGGTTGGTGGGGTTTTATGAAGGATGGATGTGAGTGGTGAAGAGAAAGATGGGATTTGATAGGTGAGGGGTTTTTGGTGAAGAGGTGTTGAGGTGATTGGTGAATGGGGGAAGAAGAGAGAGAGTGATGGTAGGGTCCTGTGGGGTCCACAGATCCTGTAGTGTCAAGGAAAAGTCATCCTTGCACCAAATGGCATCAAATCCACGTTTTGACCCATTTCTGGCGTTAAACGCCGGCTGGTGCCCATTCCTGGCGTTTAACGCCAGGTTGTTGCCCTTTACTGGCGTTTAACGCCAGTCTGGTGCCCTTTTCTGGCGTTAAACGCCCAGAAAGGTGCCAGACTGGGCGTTAAACGCCAACTGCTAGGCTGACTGGCGTTTGAACGCCAGCAGCATCTTCCTCCAGGGTGTGCTGTTTTTCTTCCTGTTTTTCATTTTGTTTTTGCTTTTTCATTGTTTTTGTGACTTCTTATGATCATCAACCTACAAAAAAGATAAAATAACAAAGAAAATAATTAATTATAAAACATTGGGTTGCCTCCCAACAAGCGCTTCTTTAGTGTCATTAGCTTGACAGAGGACTCCCATGGAGCCTCAGAAACACTCAGAACCGTGTTGAAACCTCCCAACACCAAACTTAGAGTTTGAATGTGGGGTTTCAACACCAAACTTAGAGTTTGGTTGTGGCCTCCCAACACCAAACTTAGAGTTTGACTGTGGGGGTCTGTTTGGCTCTGTTTTGAGAGAAGCTCTTCATGCTTCCTCTCCATGATGATAGAGGGATATCCTTGGGCCTTAAACACCATGGATTCTTCATTCACTTGAATGATCAACTCTCCTCTATCAACATCAATCACAGCCTTTGCTGTGGCTAGGAATGGTCCTGCCAAGGATGATGGATTCATCCATGCACTTCCCAGTCTCTAGGACTATGAAATCAGTAGGAATGTAATGGTCTTCAATCTTCACCAAAACATTCTCTATAAGTCCATGAGCTTGTTTTCTTGAATTGTCTGCCATCTCTAATGAGATTCTTGCAGCTTGCACCTCAAGGATCCCTAATTTCTCCATTACAGAGAGGGGCATGAGGTTTACACTTGACCCTAAGTCACACAAGGCCTTCTTGAAGGTCATGGTGCCTATGGTACAAGGTATAGAAAACTTCCCAGGATCCTGCCTCTTTTGAGGTAGTTTCTGCCTAGACAAGTCATCCAGTTCTTTGGTGAGCAAGGGAGGTTCATCCTCCCAAGTCTCATTTCCAAATAACTTGTCATTTAGTTTCATGATTGCTCCAAGGTATTTAGCAACTTGCTCTTCAGTAACATACTCATCCTCTTCAGAGGAAGAATACTCATCAGAGCTCATGAATGGCAGAAGTAAGTCCAATGGAATCTCTATGGTCTCATTTTGAGCCTCAGATTCCCATGGTTCCTCATTGGGGAACTCACTGGAGGCCAGTGCACGCCCATTGAGGTCTTCCTCAGTGGCGTTCACTGCCTCTCCTTCCTCCCAGAATCGGCCATGTCTATGGCTTTGCACTCTCCTTTTGGATTTTCTTCTGTATTACTTGGGAGAGTGCTAGGAGGGAGTTCAGTAACTTTCTTGCTCAGCTGACCCACTTGTCCTTCCAAATTTCTGATGGAGGACCTTGTTTCATTCATGAAACTTTGAGTGGTCTTTATTAGATCAGAGACCATTGTTGCTAAGTCAGAAGTATTGCTTAGAACTCTCTGTCTGTTGCTGAGAAGATGATGGAAAAGGCTTGCCATTGCTAAACTGTTTCTTCCACCATTATTGTTATTGAAACCTTGTTGAGGTCTCTCTTGATTCTTCCATGAGAGATTTGGGTGATTTCTCCATGAAGAATTATAGGTGTTTCCATAGGGTTCTCCTAGGTAATTCACCTCTTCCATGGAAGGGTTCTCAGGATCATAAGCTTCTTCCTTAGATGAAGCATCCTTAGTACTGTTTGGTGCATTTTGCATTCCAGACAGACTTTGAGAAATCAAATTGACTTGTTGAGTCAATATCTTATTCTGAGCCAGTATGGCATTCAGAGCATCAATCTCAAGAACTCCTTTCTTCTGATTAGTCCCATTGTTCACAGGATTCCTTTCAGAAGTGTACATGAATTGGTTATTTGCAACCATTTCAATCAGCTCTTGAGCTTCTGCAGGCGTCTTCTTCAGATGAAGAGATCCTCCTGCAGAGCTATCCAAGGACATCTTAGATAGTTCAGAGAGACCATCATAGAAAATACCTATGATGCTCCATTCAGAAAGCATGTCAGAAGGACATTTTCTGATTAATTGTTTGTATCTTTCCCAAGCTTCATAGAGGGATTCTCCATCCTTTTGTCTAAAGGTTTGGACTTCCACTCTAAGCTTACTCCATCTTTGTGGTGGAAAGAATTTTGCCAAGAAGGCATTGACTAGCTTTTCCCATGAGTCCAGGCTTTCTTTAGGTTGAGAGTCCAACCATATTCTAGCTCTGTCTCTTACAGCAAAAGGGATAGCATCAGTCTATAGACTTCAGGGTTAACCCCATTAGTCTTGACTGTGTCACAGATTTGCAAGAATTCAGCTAAAAACTGATGAGGATCTTCCATTGGAAGTCCATGGAACTTGCAATTCTGTTGCATTAGAGAAACTAATTGAGGCTTAAGCTCAAAGTTGTTTGCTCCAATGGCAGGGATAGAGATGCTTCTCCCATAAAAATCAGGAGTAGGTGCAGTAAAGTCACCCAGCACCTCCCTTGCATTGTTTGCATTGTTGTTGTTTCTGCTGCCATGTTTTCTTCCTTGAAGAATTCGGTCAGGTCCTCTAAAGAGAGTTGTGCTTTGGCTTCTCTTAGCTTTCTCTTTAAAGTCCTTTCGGGTTCAGGATCAGCTTCAACAAGAATGCCTTTGTCCTTGCTCCTGCTCATATGAAAGAGAAGGGAACAAGAAAATGTGGAATCCTCTATGTCACAGTATAGAGATTCCTTTAAGTGTCAGAGGAAAAGAGAAATAGAAAGAAGAAGGAGAAGATAATTCGAACTTTAGTTAGATAAGGTTCGAATTGTGCATTGAGAAGGAGTGGCACTCCATAAATAGAAGGATGTGGGAAGGAGGGAAGAAGATTTTCGAAAATTAATTAAAATACTTTGAAAACATTTTTGAAAAACATCAATTGATTTTCGAAAATCAAGTGGAAAAGAAACCAAGTGATTTTTGAAAAAGATTTTGAAATTAGAAATTAAAAGATTTGATTGAAAACTGTTTGAAAAAGATGTGGTTAAAAAGATTTAATTGAAAAGTTATGAGTTTAAAAAAAAAATGTGATTGAGAAGATATGATTTGAAAACATTTTTAAAAGATGATTTGAAAACCATTTGAAAAAGATATGATTTTAAAATGAATGACTTGCCTAACAAGAAAAGATATGATTTGAAACATTCAAACCTTTCTCAACAGAAAAGGTAACAATCTTGTGATGTTCAATCAAATCATTAATTGTTAGTAAGTATCTTTTAAAAGGAAAATTGATTTTGAAAACATTTGATTGAAAAGATTTGATTTGAAAAAGATTTGATTTTGAAAAATTTGAAAAAAATTGATTTGAAAACAAATCTTCCCCCTAGCACCATCCTGGCGTTAAACGCCCAGAATGGTATACATTCTGGCGTTTAACGCCCAAATGCACCCTTTTTGGCGTTAAACGCCCAACCAGTACCCTGGCTGGCGTTTAAAACGCCAGTCTGCCTTCTTCACTGGGCATTTTTG